>NC_048567.1:78727292-78752292 GCF_013265735.2 Oncorhynchus mykiss | reverse complement strand
ATCGCCATCAAACTGAGACAGCAGACTTGGTGAAAATGTGTATTTGTGTCATTCTCAAAACTTTTGTCCACGACTGTAGACCAGTCTCAACATGACTGAGAAGACACATGACTGAGAAGACACATGACTGAGAAGACACATGACTGAGAAGACACATGACTGAGAAGACACATGACTGAGAAGACACATGACATGACGGGAAATATTATTGACATTACATTGCACTTTTCACTGGCTGTCCGTCAGGTTGTGGCAGGAGGACACATATTTGGCTTTTCACCCAACACACATGATATTTTCTTCATATTTTATAGTTTCAAAGTCTTTGTATTCAATGATAAATTATAAACAAATTATTTCCCTAAATTATCTCTTAGGTCTGAGTATTTTTCACAGTGTAATAGGAAATGCAGCTCCGTCTCTACCTCTCCCCTGGAGCAGAGTGAGCACAGCCTGCCCTCTCTGGGCAGCCAGGTTTGTCTGTGACGACCGGTCTCTATAGTCAGACTGTCCTCTCTGGGCAGCCAGGTTTGTCTGTGACGACCGGTCTCTATAGCCAGACTGTCCTCTCTGGGCAGCCAGGTTTGTCTGTGACGACTGGTCTCTATAGTCAGACTGTGCTCACTGAGTCTGTACCTAGTCAATGTTTTCCTCAGTTTTCTATCAGTCACAGTGGTCAGATCGTCTGCCACCATGTACTGTCTGTTTAGAGACAAATAGCATTGAAGTTAATATTAACTTAGATTTTTTTGTGGTGTTTTTCCCTTTTTTGATTTGTGATGAATTGGTTTGGGCCAGATTTGCTGAGTGCTGTCCTGAGGATCTATGGTGTTGGTTTGGGTTATTAAACTGAGCCTCAGAACCAGCTGGCTGAGGGGACTCTTCTCTTGTTTCATCTCTTGACATTGTAGAGCTGTGTGATGTTATTATATGGCTGTAAAATGTGATTTTCTTCTATCTGAATGAGGAGGGGGTTTTGGCCCAATTCTGTTCTACATGCGTTATTTTGAGGTTTTCTTTGTACTCGCAATACAGTCTTGCAAAACTCTGCATGCAGTATTTCAATTGGATGCATGTCCCATTTGGTAAATTCATTATTGGAGATTGCATCCCATACTTCGCTGCCATATAGAGCAATTGGTTCTAAAATTGATTGGAGCATTTTGATTTCAATGTTCCTTTTAATGGCAGATAATGCTCTTCTTGCTTTGTCTCTCAGCTCGTTCACAACCTTGTGAAAGCTACCTGTGTTGCTGATATTTAGTCCTAGATACGTGTAATTTTGGACTTTTCCAATAGAACTGTGTCCAAATAGAATTTATATTTGTCATCCTGATTTCCCGAACTCTCCTGGGATATCATTATATTCAAGGTTTTTAGGTTAACAGTCAGAGCCCAGGTCTGACAGAACCTGTGGTTAACGGGCCCAGGTCTGACAGAACCTGTGGTTAACGGGCCCAGGTCTGACAGAACCTGTGGTTAACGGCCGGGGCCCAGGTCTGACAGAACCTGTGGTTAACGGTCAGAACCCAGGTCTGACAGAACCTGTGATTAACGGTCAGAGCCCAGGTCTGACAGAACATGTGGTTAATGGCCAGAGCCCAGGTCTTACAGAACCTGTGGTTACCGGCCGGGGCCCAGGTCTGACAGAACCTGTGGTTACCGGCCGGGGCCCAGGTCTGACAGAACATGTGGTTAAAGGTCAGAGCCCAGGTCTGACAGAACCTGTGGTTAACGGTCAGAATCCAGGTCTGACAGAACCTGTGGTTAACGGGCCCAGGTCTGACAGAACCTGTGGTTAACGGGCCCAGGTCTGACAGAACCTGTGGTTAACGGGCCCAGGTCTGACACAACCTGTGGTTAACGGTCAGAGTCCAGGTCTGACAGAACCTGTGGTTAACGGGCCCAGGTCTGACAGGACCTGTGCAGATGATGTAGGTGCTGCTGTAACCCCTCCTTAGTGGGAGACATCAGCACCAGGTCATCTGCGTTCAGCAGACACATGATTTCAGTGTTGCGTAGGATGAGACCAGGTGCCTTGATTTCAGGGTTGTGTAGGGTGACACCAGGTGAGGCCAGGCGCCTTGATTTCAGTGTTGTGTAGGGTGATACCAGGTGCTGCAGATTCTTCTAATGTTTTTGCCAATTCATTAATGTAGATGTTAAATAGTGTTGGACTTATTGGGCAGCCCTGTTTCACTCCACATCCCAGAGAGAATAAGTCTGTTTGCTTGTTGCCAATTCTAACTGCAAATGTTTTTGTTTTTTTAGACTACATTGATATAATAACGCCCTATGTTTTCCCTCCGATACGATTTTCTATTCGTTTATTTAAAAAAATCTTTGTGCACATTGAATCAAATGCTTTCTTGAAGTCTACAAAACACGAGTAGATGTGCCTTTGTTTTGTCGTACTTGTTTGTCAGTTAGAGTATGGAGGGTAGAAATGTGGTCTGTTGTGCAGTAATTTGTCGAAAATCCAATCCTGCTTCTGCGCAGGATGTTATGTTCCTCAATGATAGCTCTCTCTCTCTCTCCAGAGATGCATCGTTACACGGCCCACGACTTTGTACGTGGAGTGGTGCAGTGTGTCGGTGAGGGGGTGAAATAGGTGCCCTGAGCTGCGTACGCTGTAATCTGCTTGTCATGGCCACTTCGCCTCATTCCCAGGGAGCCCCATTAGAGACTAGTATACTATACTCACAAGAACAAGGAGGATGTACAAGAACAAGGAGGATCTCAATCTCTCATTTAAGACACAACAATACTTCTGACACCTCCAACATGACAGAGAGAGAGAGGTGGAGAGAGAGAGAGATAGAGAGGTGGAGAGAGGGAGAGAGAGGTGGAGAGAGGGAGAGAGAGAGAAACAGAGAGAGGGAGGTGGAGAGAGAGAGAGAGAAACAGAGAGAGAGGTGGAGAGAGGGAGAGAAAGAGAGAGAAACAGAGAGAGAGAGGTGGAGAGAGGGAGGAGAGAGAGAGAGAGGGAGAGAGAGAGAGAGAGAGGTGGAGAGAGGGAGAAAGAAAGAAACAGAGAGAGAGGTGGAGAGATTGAGGAGAGAGAGAGGGAGAGGGAAGGGAGAGAGAGAGAGAGGGAAGGGAGAGAGAGAGAGAGAGAGGGAGGAGAGAGAGTGAGAGAGAGAGTTAGAGAGAGAGAGAGAGAGAGAGAGAAAGGGGGGACAGAGAGAGAGAGAGATGTAGGAGGAGAGAGAGAGGGGAGGAGATAGAGAGAGAGAGAGAGAGAGAGAGAGAGAGAGAGAGAGAGAGAGAGAGAGAGAGAGAAAGGGGGAGGGACAGAGAGAGATGAAGTGAGAGGAGAGGAAGCTTTTTATAAAGAGAGAGTTGAGTGTTTATAGAACCTTTATTTTAAACTAAAGTAAAAAGCACACTGCCTTTTAAATAAATTAAAAAACAAATGTGTCCTTAACTAGACATAAAAAAGCTAATTAAATATCATTTTCATTCAACTTATTACATCAACAAAAACTTGTTTCCCCTCCTCCACAAAACATACAGCTCCTTCAGAAGTCATTTCTCCTCAACAATGGGAGGTATTTTTACAGCTGAGAAGAACTCAAAATACACTTTTATTCTGGCTTTTACTAATTCGTTAGAAACATGTCTGACATCCTTACTATACTCCTTAACTATCTTATTTTCTTACTCAGAAAAATGTACATTTGAGCTTGACCCAAAATAAAATGTAACAGTTGACATTTTGTTTTCTGTTGCTTACTATATTGAAACCGCAAAATAAAAAAACAATGTTGTTGAAAATCTCCTCTACAGCAAACAAAGACTCTAGGATTTCAGAAAGAGTCTTTATCCTTTCACACTCCATGAAACAGTGAAACAGTTGAAGTCAGAAGTTTACAAACTCCTTAGCCAGATACATTTAAACTCAGTTTTTAACAATTCCTGACATTTAATCCAAGTTAAAATTCCCTGTTTTAGGTCAGTTAGGATTACCACTTTATTTTAAGAATGTGAAATGTCAGAATAATAGTAGAGAGAATGATTAATTTCAGCTTTTATTTTTTTCATCACATTCCAAGTGGGTCAGAAGTTTACATACACTCAATTAGTATTTGGTATCATTGCCTTTAAATTGTTTAACTTGGGTCAAATGTTTTGGGTCGACTTCCACAAGCTTCCCACTATAAATTGGTTGAATTTTGGCCCATTCCTCCTGACAGAGCTGAGTCAGGTTTGTAGGCCTCCTTGCTCGCACACGCTTTTCAGTTCGGCACTCAATGTTCTATAGGATTGAGTTCAGGGCTTTGTGATGGACTTTCCAATACCTTGACTTTGTTGTCCTTAAGCCATTTTGCCACAATTTTGGAAGAATGCTTGGGGTCATTGTTCATTTGGAAGACCCATTTGTGACCAAGCTTTAAGATTAACTGATGTCTTGAGATGTTGCTTCAATATGTCCATACATACTTTTTCCTTTTTCATCATACCGTCTATTTTGTGAAGTGCACCAGTCCCTCCTGCTGCAAAGTACCTCCACAACATGATGCTGCCACCCCCGTGCTTCACGGTTGGGATAGTGTTCTTCAGCTTGCAAGCCCTCCCCATTTTCCTCCAAACATAACAATGGTCATTATGGCCAAACAAACCGTAGTCTGCCATTTTTATGGCGGTTTTAGAGCAGTGGCTTCTTACGTGCTGAGCGGCCTTTCAGGTTATGTCGATATAGGACTCGTTTTACTGTGGTTATAGATACTTTAGTACCTGTTTCCTCCAGGACCTTCACAAGTCCTTTGCTGTTGTTCTGGGATTGATTTGCACTTTTCGCACCAAAGTAAGTTAATCTCTAGGAGACAGAACGTGTCTCCTTCCTGAGCGGTATGACGGCTGTGTGGTCACATGGTGTTTATACTTCAGGCATTTCGAAATTGCTCCCAAGGATGAACCAAACTTGGTCTTGGCTGATTTCCAAATTATTTCAATGAAAGAGGCACTGCGTTTGAAGGTAGGCCTTGAAATAAATCCACAGGTACATCTCCAATTGACTCAAATTATGTCAATTAGCCTATCAGAAGCTTCTAAAGTCATGACATCATTTTCTGGAATTTTCCAAGCTGTTTAAAGGCACGGTCCATTTAGTGTATGTGAACTTCTGACCCACTGAAATAGTAATACAGTGAATTATAAGTGAAATAATCTGTCTGTAAACAATTGTTGGAAAAATTACTTGTGTCACAAAGTAGATGTCCTAACCGACTTGCCAAAACTATAGTTTGTTAACAAGAAATTTGTGGAATGGTTGATAACGAGTTTAATTGACTCCAACCTAAGTGCATGAAAACTTCCGACTTCAACTGTATATAGACACAATATGACTTTTTAAATATCTTTGTTCTTTTGGAATTTTGTGAATTGAATCTTTACGTTTCACTTTTTATAGTTTATTTAACTTTTGTTTGTTATCGCTTCGGCAATTTAAACGTATGTTGAAATTGACTTGGGGGCGAGAGAGAGAAGGCTAGAGATAGAGAGAGAGAAGGCTAGAGATAGAGAGAGAGAAGGCTAGAGATAGAGAGAGAAGGCTAGAGATAGAGAGAGAGAAGGCTAGAGATAGAGAGAGAGAAGGCTAGAGATAGAGAGAGAGAAGGCTAGAGATAGAGAGAGAGAAGGCTAGAGATAGAGAGAGAGACAGAGAGACAGAGAGAGAGACAGAGAGAGACAGAGAGACAGAGAGACAGAGAGAGACAGAGAGGGAAGGCTAGAGATAGAGAGAGAATGCTAGAGATAGAGAGAGAAGGCTAGAGATAGAGAGAGAGAAGGCTAGAGATAGAGAGAGAGAAGGCTAGAGATAGAGAGAGAGAAGGCTAGAGATAGAGAGAGAGAAGGCTAGAGATAGAGAGAGAGAAGGCTAGAGATAGAGAGAGAGAAGGCTAGAGATAGAGAGAGAGAAGGCTAGAGATAGAGAGAGAGAAGGCTAGAGATAGAGAGAGAGAAGGCTAGAGATAGAGAGAGAGAAGGCTAGAGATAGAGAGAGAGAAGGCTAGAGATAGAGAGAGAGAAGGCTAGAGATAGAGAGAGAGAAGGCTAGAGATAGAGAGAGAAGGCTAGAGATAGAGAGAGAGAAGGCTAGAGATAGAGAGAGAGAAGGCTAGAGATAGAGAGAGAGAAGGCTAGAGATAGAGAGAGAGAAGGCTAGAGATAGAGAGAGAAGGCTAGAGATAGAGAGAGAGAAGGCTAGAGATAGAGAGAGAGAAGGCTAGAGATAGAGAGAGAGAAGGCTAGAGATAGAGAGAGAGAAGGCTAGAGATAGAGAGAGAGAAGGCTAGAGATAGAGAGAGAGAAGGCTAGAGATAGAGAGAGAGAAGGCTAGAGATAGAGAGAGAGAAGGCTAGAGATAGAGAGAGAGAAGGCTAGAGATAGAGAGAGAGAAGGCTAGAGATAGAGAGAGAGAAGGCTAGAGATAGAGAGAGAGAAGGCTAGAGATAGAGAGAGAGAAGGCTAGAGATAGAGAGAGAAGGCTAGAGATAGAGAGAGAGAAGGCTAGAGATAGAGAGAGAGAAGGCTAGAGATAGAGAGAGAGAAGGCTAGAGATAGAGAGAGAGAAGGCTAGAGATAGAGAGAGAGAAGGCTAGAGATAGAGAGAGAAGGCTAGAGATAGAGAGAGAGAAGGCTAGAGATAGAGAGAGAAGGCTAGAGATAGAGAGAGAGAAGGCTAGAGATAGAGAGAGAGAAGGCTAGAGATAGAGAGAGAGAAGGCTAGAGATAGAGAGAGAGAAGGCTAGAGATAGAGAGAGAGAAGGCTAGAGATAGAGAGAGAGAAGGCTAGAGATAGAGAGAGAGAAGGCTAGAGATAGAGAGAGAGAAGGCTAGAGATAGAGAGAGAGAAGGCTAGAGATAGAGAGAGAGAAGGCTAGAGATAGAGAGAGAGAAGGCTAGAGATAGAGAGAGAGAAGGCTAGAGCTAGAGCGTGACGGGGGGGAGTGAGAGACAGAGAGAGAGAAGGCTAGAGATAGAGCGTGACGGGGGGGGGAGTGAGAGACAGAGAGAGAGAAGGCTAGAGATAGAGAGAGAGACGGGGGAGAGAGAGAGAGGGGAAGTGGAAGAAAGAAAAAAATAATGAATGAAAGAAAGGAGAAAGAGAGATGTAGACAAGAGAGCATGTCCTTATCTGTAATCTATTTTAGTCAATCAGTCAGTCAGTCAGTCAGTCAATCAGTCAGGGTGTAGAGAGCATGTCCTTATCTGTAATCTATTTTAGTCAGTCAGTCAGTCAGTCAGTCAGTCAGTCAGTGAGGGTGTAGAGAGCATGTCCGTATCTGTAATCTATTTTAGTCTGTCAGTCAGTCAGTCAATCAGTCAGTCAGGGTGTAGAGAGCATGTCCTATCTGTAATCTATTTTAGTCAGTCAGTCTGTCAGGGTGTAGAGAGCATGTCCTATCTCTAATCTATTTTAGTCAGTCAGTCAGTCAGTCAGTCAGTCAGTCAGGGTGTAGAGCGCACGTCCTTATCTGTAATCTATTTTAGTCAGTCAGTCAGTCAGTCAGTGAGGGTGTAGAGAGCATGTCGTTATCTGTAATCTATTTTAGTCTGTCAGTCAGTCAGTCAGTCAGTCAGGGTGTAGAGAGCATGTCCTATCTGTAATCTATTTTAGTCAGTCAGTCTGTCAGGGTGTAGAGAGCATGTCCTATCTCTAATCTATTTTAGTCAGTCAGTCAGTCAGTCAGTGAGGGTGTAGAGAGCATGTCGTTATCTGTAATCTATTTTAGTCAGTCAGTCAGTCAGTCAGTCAGTCAGTCAGTCAGGGTGTAGAGAGCATGTCCTTATCTGTAATCTATTTTAGTCAGTCAGTCAGTCAGTGAGGTTGTAGAGAGCAGACAGTAGAGCAGATTGTTGAGAGCAGGGAAACTGTTTTCACCTCTAGCTAATGGGGGATAAGATCCAGCAGCATTATCTGTAGTGCTGTGCTCCACTCTACTCTACTGTATTCTACTCTACTGTATTCTACTCTACTGTATTATATTCTAATGTATTCTATCTGCTGTATTCTACTCCACCATATTATTCTCTACTGTTTTCTACTCTGCTGTATTCTACTCTGCTGTATTCTACTCTACTGTATTCTACTCTACTGTATTCTACTCCACTGTACTCTACTCTACTGTATTCTACTCGAATCTACTGTATTCTACTCTACTGTATTATTCTCAACTGTTTTCTCCTCTACTGTATTCTACTCTACTCTACTGTATTATACTCTACTATTTTATACTCTACTCTACTGTATTCAACTTTACTGTATTCTACTCTTCTCTAATGTATTCTACTCTTCTGTATTCTACTCTACTGTATTCTACGCTACTCTACTATACTGTATTCTACTTTACTGTATTCTACTCTACTGTATTGTATTCTACTCTACTGTATTATATTCTACTGTATTATACTCTGCTGTATTCTACTCTACTCTACTGTATTCAGATCTACCCTACTGTATTATTCTCTACTGTATTTTACTCTACTGTATTCTACTCTACTCTACTGTATTCTACTCTACTGTATTCAATTCTACTGTATTCTACTCTTCTCTAATGTATTATACTCTTCTGTATTCTACTATACTGTATTCTACTCTACTCTACCCTACTGTATTCTACTTCACTGTATTCTACTCTACTGTATTCTACTCTACTGTATTCAACTCCACTGTATTCTACTCTACTGTATTCAAATCTACCCTACTGTATTATTATCTCATGTATTCTACTCTACTCTACTGTATTCTACTCTGCTGTATTCTACTCTACTCTACTGTATTAAATTCTACTGTATTCTACTCTTATCTAATGTATTATACTCTTCTGTATTCTACTCTACTGTATTCTACTCTACTCTACCCTACTGTATTCTACTTCACTGTATTCTACTCTACTGTATTCTACTCTACTGTATTGAACTCCACTGTATTCTACTCTACTGTATTCTACTCTACTGTATTATACTCTGCTGTATTCTACTCTACTCTACTGTATTCTACTCTGCTGTATTCTACTCTACTGTATACCACTCTACTCTACTGTATTATTATCTACTGTATTCTACTCCACTGTATTCTACTCTGCTGTATTCTACTCTACTCTGCTGTATTCTACTCTACTGTATTCCACTCTACTCTACTGTATTATTCTCTACTGTATTCTACTCCACTGTATTATACTCTGCTGTATTCAAATCTACCCTACTGTGTTATTCTCTACTATATTCTACTCTACTGAGTTCAACTATACTCTACTGTAATCTACTCTACTCTTCTGTATTCTACTCTGCTGTACTCTACTCAACTGTATTCTACTCTAATCTACTGTATTCTGCTCTACTGTATTATTCTCAACTGTTTTCTCCTCTACTGTATTCTACTCTACTCTACTGTATTCTACTCTACTGTTTTATACTCTACTCTACTGTATTCAACTTTACTGTATTCTACTCTTCTCTAATGTATTCTACTCTTCTGTATTCTACTCTACTGTATTCTATGCTACACTACTATACTGTATTCTACTTTACTGTATTCTACTCTACTGTATTGTATTCTACTCTACTGTATTATATTCTACTGTATTATACTCTGCTGTATTCTACTCTACTCTACTGTATTCAGATCTACCCTACTGTATTATTCTTTACTGTATTCTACTCTACTGTATTCTACTCTACTCTACTGTATTCTACTCTACTGTATTATTCTCTACTGTTTTCTACTCTACTCAACTGTATTCTACTCTACTGTATTATACTCCACTCTACTGTATTCAATTCTACTGTATTCTACTCTTCTCTAATGTATTATAGTCTTCTGTATTCTACTCTACAGTATTCAACTCCACGGTATTCTACTCTACTGTATTCTACTCTACTGTATTCTACTCTACTGTATTATACTCTGCTGTATTCTACTCTACTCTACTGTATTCAAATCTACCCTACTGTATTATTCTCTCGTGTATTCTACTCTACTCTACTGTATTATACTCTGCTGTATTCTACTCTACTGTATTCCACTCTACTCTACTGTATTATTCTCTACTGTATTCTACTCCACTGTATTCTACTCTGCTGTATTCTACTCTACTCTGCTGTATTCTACTCTACTGTATTCCACTCTACTCTACTGTATTATTCTCTACTGTATTCTACTCCACTGTATTATACTCTGCTGTATTCAAATCTACCCTAATGTGTTATTCTCTACTATATTCTAAGCTACTGAATTCAACTATACTCTACTGTAATCTACTCTACTCTTCTGTATTCTACTCTGCTGTACTCTACTCTACTGTATTCTACTCTAATCTACTGTATTCTACTCTACTGTATTATTCTCAACTGTTTTCTCCTCTACTGTATTCTACTCTACTCTACTGTATTCTACTCTACTGTTTTATACTCTACTGTATTCAATTTTACTGTATTCTACTCTTCTCTAATGTATTCTACTCTTCTGTATTCTACTCTACTGTATTCTACGCTACTCTAATATACTGTATTCTACTTTACTGTATTCTACTCTACTGTATTATATTCTACTCTACTGTATTATATTCTACTGATTATACTCTGCTGTGTTCTACTCTACTCTACTGTATTCAGATCTACCCTACTGTATTATTCTCTACTGTATTCTACTCTACTGTATTCTACTCTACTCTACTCTATTCTTCTGTATTCTACTCTACTCTACTGTATTCTACTCTACTGTATTATTCTCTACTGTTTTCTACTCTACTCAACTGTATTCTACTCTACTGTATTATACTCTACTCTACTGTATTCTACTCTACTGTATTCTACGCTACTCAAATCAAATCAAATCAAATCAAATCTACCCTACTCTACCCTACTGTATTCTAATTCACTGTATTCTACTCTACTGTATTCTACTCTACTGTATTCAACTCCACTGTATTCTACTCTACTGTATTCTACTCTACTGTATTCTACTCTGCTGTATTCTACTGTACTGTATTCCACTCTACTCTACTGTTTTATTCTCTACTGTATTCTACTCCAATGTATTCTACGCTGCTATATTCTACTCTACTCTGCTGTATTCTACTCTACTGTATCACACTCTAGTCTACTGTATTATTCTCTACTGTATTCTACTCCACAGTATTATACTCTGCAGTATTCAAATCTACCCTACTGTGTTATTCTCTACTATATTCTACTCTACTGAATTCAACTATACTCTACTGTAATCTACTCTACTCTACTGTATTCTACACTGCTGTACTCTACTCTACTGTATTCTACTCTAATCTACTGTATTCTACTCTACTGTATTATTCTCAACTGTTTTCTCCTCTACTGTATTCTACTCTACTCTACTGTATTCTACTCTACTGTTTTATACTCTACTCTACTGTATTCAACTTTACTGTATTCTACTCTTCTCTAATGTATTCTACTCTTCTGTATTCTACTCTACTGTATTCTACCTTACTCTACTATACTGTATTCTACCTTACTGTATTCTACTCTACTGTATTATATTCTACTCTACTGTATTATATTATACTGAGTATACTCTGCTGTATTCTACTCTACTCTACTGTATTCAGATCTACCCTACTGTATTATTCTCTACTGTATTCTACTCTACTGTATTCTACTCTACTCTACTCTATTCTACTCTACTATATTCTACTATGCTGTACTCTACTCAACTGTATTCTACTCTACTATATTATACTCTACTCTACTGTATTCAATTCTACTGTATTCTACTCTTCTCTAATGTATTATACTCTTCTGTATTCTACTCTACTGTATTCTACTCTACTCTACCCTACTGTATTCTACTTCATTGTATTCTACTCTACTGTATTCTACTCTACTGTATTCAACTCCACTGTATTCTACTCTACTGTATTCTACTCTACTGTACTCTACTCTTCTGTATTCTACTCTACTCAACTGTATTCTACTCTACTGTATTCTACTCTACTCTACCCTACTGTATTCTACTTCACTGTATTCTACTCTACTGTATTCTACTCTACTGTATTCTACTCTACTGTATTCAACTCCACTGTATTCTACTCTACTGTATTATACTCTACTGTATTATACTCTGCTGTATTCTACTCTACTGTATTCTGTATTCAAATCTACAATACTGTATTATTCTCTCGTGTATTCTACTCTACTCTACTGTATTCTACTCTGCTGTATTCTACTCTACTGTATTCCACTCTATTCTACTGTATTATTATCTACTGTATTCTACTCCACTGTATTATACTCTGCTGTATTCAACTCTACCCTACTATGTTATTCTCTACTATATTCTACTCTACTGTATTCTACTCTACTCTACTCTACTGTATTCTACTCTACTGTATTATATTCTACTGTATTCTACTCTACTGTATTCTACTCTACTCTACTCTACTCTATTCTACTCTCCTATATTCTACTATGCTGTACACTACTCTTCTGTATTCTACTCTACTCTACTCTATTCTACTCTCCTATATTCTACTATGCTGTACTCTCCTCTTCTGTATTCTACTCTACTCTACTGTATTCTACTCTACTGTATTATTCTCTACTGTTTTCTACTCTTCTCTAATGTATTATACTCTTCTGTATTCTACTCTACTGTATTCTACCCTACTCTACCCTACTGTATTCTACTTCATTGTATTCTACTCTACTGTATTCTACTCTACTGTATTCAACTCCACTGTATTCTACTCTACTGTATTCTACTCTACTGTATTATACTCTGCTGTATTCTACTCTACTCTACTGTATTCAAATCTACCCTACTGTATTATTCTCTCGTGTATTCTACTCTACTCTACTGTATTCTACTCTACTGTATTCTACTGTGTTGCACTCTACTCTACTGTATTCTACTCTACTCTACTGTTTTCTACTCTACTCTTCTGTATTATTCTCGACTGTTTTCTACTCTACTGTAGTGTACTCTACTCATTGTATTCTACTCTGCTGTATTATACTCTACTGTATTCAACTCTACTGTATTATACTGCTCTCTAATGTATTCTACTCTTCTGTATTCTACTCTACTCTACTGTATTCAACTCCATTGTATTCTACTCTACTGTATTCTACTCTACCCTACTGTATTCTACTCTACTGCATTCTATTCTACTCAACTCTACTCTACTGTATTCTACTCTGCTGTACTCTACTCTACTGTATTCTACTCTACTGTATTATTCTCTACTGTTTTCTACTCTACTGTATTGTACTCTACTCACTGTATTCTACTGCTCTCTAATGTATTCTACTCTTCTGTATTCTACTCTACTCTACTGTGTTATTCTCTACTCTGCTCTGCTCTATTCCACTCTACTCTACTCTACTCTACTCTACTCTACTCTAGTCTAGCCTAGTCTAGTCTAGTCTAGTCTACTCTACTCTACTCTACTCCAGTTTTCTCCAGTTTACATTCCTGCATGGTAAACAGACCTAGCCAGGGTCCATTCACTTGGTGAGTTGCATGACTGTTTTATCTCCAACTAAAACTGTCCTCTGAGTAAATATTTACTTCTGGGGGGGGGGATTCCAGATATCACCACGTTCTCCATCCCTCCCCCGGGCCGGGCCGCCCCCAACCCAACACTTCCCCTGCAGGTTGGGGTCATGGGGTATCAGGGATGTGGAAATGAACAGGCTTTGATACTGGAAACGGCGGGGTTGTGTCAGGTGGATCATGTCATCTGTGGACCCCAGGAAGTGCCACAGCTAATGGGGATCCTAAATCCTAATCGTAGAGCGTATCATCACCGTTCATCGGGTAACCTGATCATGTAAGCGTGTTTACAATGTCTATGTAAAACACGACACGTACAGCGCTCGTACAGATTATTCAGAGACATATGCTACCCTCGTTATCACCTCAGCTCCTTCTCAAGTCGCTGGCTGATATTTCAGAAATAACATTTTTGTAATCAAGAAAAAAAACAACTTTTGTAGCCACTTGTTAAAGTGGACTTCATCAATATTCAGGGCATGGCTTGCCGTGTGTGTGATTGCTACACTGATATAATGTATTCTTGAAACGCGTTGGGCAGGTTGCAGGGAGCTCTAGAGATGCACAGTGGAGATACAATAGAGCTAATCAGTGTTAGAGCCGTGGCCACGCGATATGACATCTCTAACCTGTGATTACTTTAATTAGACAATATAATTAGTCCTCGAGGAGTTAACCAAACGGCAGAGCCTTCACTGTGGGACAGAGCGCTCGTCATCGTGGTCTGACTGTAACATCACCAAGATAATGTCTCTCTCACACACAGACACAGACACAGACACAGACACACACACACATACACATACACACACATACACACACACATACACACACACACACACACACACACACAGACACACACACAGACACACACACACACACACAGTAAAACATGGTGCCTTTCAGTCTCAATTATCTGTAGAAGGGCAGATTTGGGGAATTCAGAAGTCACAGTTCTAATGTAATCCTCATATGGAAAGTAAACTGTTTAAAATGTGAGTCAACGCAATCAAACACCACTTTCCTGCAGGGACTTAACATATAGTTTGGTGTTGTCTCTGACTGTTACAGTTTTTTTCGATTGCTAAACGACAGTGGACACAACTGGAGTCACATGTGCAAAACTCTAACTACAGTCTGCACAGCAGCAGTTTATGTGGACCAAACTCTAGTTCGTTTTTCAATGCTTGAACACAGTTTTCAAAACTCTACACACTTATCCCATGACTTTAACCACAACCTGCACAACACTGTGGATTTACAGCACTTTGTTCAAATGGTAACACAGTGCTGTCAAAACTGTGAACCACACATTCAAAACGGAATAGATTTCAGCCTTGTGCCTTTCAAACACTGCTGATTGCAATTTCAGCTGAAAGGCTAAGCAGGTGTCTTGTTTTAGACTTGTTAGTGAACACACACATATTACAGTATATATAGGTAGAGCTCAGAAAGACTCATTTTGGAATTGGAACAAGGAAGATGGGTTCGTGGAGGGAGAAGGCTGGCAGGGAGAGGACGGATGCGTGGAGGAAGACAAAGAGCTGTTATTTCAGATGAAATAAGGGCTACACTTATAGACCATGTCGTGAACCATGGTCTCTCATTGAGAGAGGCAGGGTTGAGGGTGCAACCCAATCTGCAAAGATCCACAGTGGCATCTGTAATGCGGATGTTCCATCATGCAAACAGGTGAGAGTTACATCCTTACAGTAAATGAAAACATTACAGGAATCTATTTTGTATTGCAATTATATAATATTTACACAGATATATATATTACAGTAAGTTTGACTGTTCGAGAGAAACAGTGAACGGGTAAAAGAGCAAAGATACCAATATGTCCAGGTAAGACGTCTGAGGTTACGTACACAGCTATACAAAATATTTACAGTAAAAAAAAAGTAAAACTGTAAAACTGTGCACTTACTGTTTTTCAGAGAGTAATGGAGGTGGAAGCACTGGAAAGACCACATTCATTTGTATTTATCGATGAAGCTGGAATTAACATTTGCCAAAACACGGAGCAGAGGAAGGAATGTTATAGGTCAAAGGGCCACTGTGGAGGTTCCAGGCCGTTGGGGGGGAAATATCACCATGTGTGCTGCAATGGCCAATGATGGTTTGCTTCTCAACACAAAACTCATTGGCCCATACAACACAGAAAGGCTTATAGCTTTCCTAGAACAGCTCTATGCTCAGCTAGTGCCAGCAGAACAGGGGGAGCCAGTAAGAAACCCCCAAGTTTTTGTCATAGTTTGCGATAACGTTGCTTTTCACCACTCTGCAGCTGTCACAGATTGGTTTGCAGCACATCACAGATTTATGGTTTTGTACCTGCCTGCATATTCACCCTTCCTCAACCCAATAGAGGAGTTTTTCTCTGCCTGGAGGTGGAAAGTGTCACCACCCACATGACCAAATGTCTCTTTTGGAAGCCATGTGTGCCGGATGTGAGGACACGAGTCCAGAGGACTGCCAGGGATGGATAAGGCACTCCAGAAGGTTCTTCCCCAGGTGCATGGCAAGAGAAAACATTAGATGTGATGTTGAAGAAAACCTGTGGCCTGATGCTAGAGAGAGGCAGGATTAGCCCCTCAATTATTTGTTCGAATTACAGTATGTACTTTTAGTTTCTATCTTTTTTTTCTCATTACTGTAATTCCGTAAATTACTACAGACTATTGAAGCAAACTGCTAATTTTCATTTACCTTAAAGAATTGTTATGTTCTAAAAATGTTAATAAATCATGTGAAAGAATGTAACTTTTTTCTTTGAAGAAAATATTACTTTGTATGAAAAGTCACTGAAATTGTTCAAACTGTAAAGATGAAAAGTTTGTATTTTCTGTATTGGTGTTTGATGCTAGTGTTTTTACTCTCAGTGTGTTCTGAGTGACAGTGTGTGTTATCTCAGTGAGGGTTGCGCATAGTGTTTGGCTGCACTGAGCGTGTTTTGAGCCATGTGTTAAGAGTTGTGTAGCTTGGAATGAGTTTTGCAGGTGATGTGAACTGTTTAGCTCAGGTGACTGTTGGTAGTGCAGACTGTAGTTAGAGTTTTGCACATGTGACTCCAGTTGTGCCCACGGTCGTTTAGCAATCGAAAAAAACTGTAATCAAGTACATGTTTACCCTGAAATGTATTGTTGAATGCCATGAGCCACTGTCATGTTTGAGTATGTTGCATCGAAAGGAAGTAAGGAATGCGAGCCAGTGTTGTGATGTGTGTGTTAAGTATAACTATAATGTATAAACGTGTTCAAGCAGCACGTGTGTAGCTTGAGGACAGGACACGTGACCTGCTGCAGGGCATTCTGGGTAGTTGGGTATGACATGTGAAAGGGTGACTCTGTCATCCAAAACACCTACACACACACACACACACACACACACACACACACACACACACACACACACACACACACACACACACACACACACACACACACACACACACACTTTCTCTGGACTAGCACGGTCCACAGTATGGAAGTTGCATCGTAGTCATATACTACCACACAGGGACTGAGTGTTGGAGCACTGACACATACACATTACTGTCACACAGGGACTGAACGAGGGAGCTTGAGACACACATAGTTGGGTCACACAGGGACTGAACGAGGGAGCGATGAGACACATAGTTGGGTCACACAGGGACTGAACGAGGGAGCGATGAGACACACATAGTTGGGTCACACAGGGACTGAACGAGGGAGCGATGAGACACACATAGTTGGGTCACACAGGGACTGAACGAGTTTGAGAGACAGAACGTGCAGAGAAGCCAAGGAACAACTAAAGAAGGTAGGTGGGCATCCATTTTGTTCCAGTCACATGTTATTTTGGCTTCTTTTCGCTCAGTTCAGTGGATTTCTATTGTATCAGTAGAAATATGGCTCCTACTCCTAACCCGTTATGTGGCTAACATTTCTGTCACTGACTCATTGAGACTTGTCTTGAGTGAAGCTTGTGTGCTTGAGGAGCTTAGGGGTGATGAGAGAACATGCACTGTATGAGGGGAGAGAAAGAGAAGTATAGAAGGGATAAGAGAGAAAAGAATCTGCCAACAGAGACACGGAGGTGTGGGACAAAAGCCAGCCATCTCCTGACCCCACGTCCAGCCGCACAGCGCCTCTAATAAAAGCCATTCAGGAAGGCCTCAGGACCAATCATAACGGTTCTAACCAGCAGTGCAATCAGACCTCGACCCAGGAGACTCCACTCTCAACACAATATAAAACAGTCACATTGGCACAGGAAGAACAGAAGAAAAAGAGAGAGAGAGAGAGAGAGAGAGAGAAGTAGATGACGGTATCGATCCTCGTGAAGTACATGTCAGAGTAAAAACATCAAAGAGAGGTCCTATAGACGACAGTATTGGTTGTGAAGAAAGGCTACAAAGTGAGTGGGACAAAATGCTATTTATTTTCTCACCTTTCTGTCTCTTTGTGCATCACAGCTTCCAAAACGTTGAACGTCCCACGGAGCACCATTAAATCCATTTTGAAAAAAAATGGAAAGAATATAGCACCACAACAAACCTGCCAAGAGAGGGCCGCCCACCAAAACTCACAGACCAGGCAAGGAGGGTATTAATCATTATTCAGAGAGGCAACAAAGACCACTTTAGGCTGTACACTCCACAGAGCTGGGCTTTATGGAAGAGTGGCCGGAAAATGCTAAAACAACGAAAAAAGCAAACATGTTTGGTGTTCGCCAAAAGGCATGTGGGAAACTCCCCAAACATATGGAAGAAGGTACTCTGGTCAGATGAGACTAAAATTGAGTTTTTTGGCCATCAAGGAATACGCTATATCTAGCGCAAACCCTACACCTCTCATCACCCCGAAAACCGCATCCTCAAAGTGAAGCATGTTGGTGGCAGCATCATGCTGTGGGGATGTTTTTTATCGGCAGGGACTGGGAAACTGGTCAGAATAGAAGGAATGATGGATGGCGCTAAATACAGGGACATTTTTGAGGGAAACCTGTTTCAGTCTTCCAGAGATTTGAGACTGGGGTGGAGGTTCACCTTCCAGCAGGACAATGACCCTAAGCATACTGCTAAAGCAACACTCAAGTGGTTTAAGGGGAAACATTCAAATGTCTTGAAATGGCCAGGTCAAAGCCCAGACCTCAATCCAATTGAGATTCTGTGGTTTGACTTAAAGATTGCAGTAGACCAGCGGAACCCATCCAGCTGGAGCAGTTTTGCCTTGAATAATGGGCAAATATCCCAGTAGCTAGATGTACCAAGATTACAGAGACACACCCTTGCAGCTGTAATTGCCCTATAAAGTATTGGTTTTTGGGGGGTGAATAGTTATGTACTATTCTTCTTATGTACTATTTCTTCTTAAAAATATTTTGCATCTTTAAATTATTATTGTGTAAATCAAATGATATAAACCCCCCCAGAATAGGTTGGGGCTCCATTGTAGCCAGTGTCATGGCCTCCTCTCTCTCTGTCTGTATGGCCTCCAAAACTCTCCGCCTCTTTCTCTGTCTGTATTGCCTCCTCTCTCTCCTTCTGTATGACCTCCTGTATAACCTCCTAAGAGAGCTTTCTGTATGGCCTCCTAACTCCCTACCTCTCTGTCTCTGTCGCTATGACCTCCTAACTATCTGCCTCTCTCTCCATCTGTATGGCCCCCTAACTATCTGCCTCTCTCTCTGTCTGTATGGCCTCCTAACTTCCTAACTATCTGTCTCTGTCTCTGTCTCTGTCTTTCTGCCTCTCTCTCTGCCTCTCTCTCTTTCTGCCTCTCACTCTCTCTGCCTCTCTCTGTCTCTCTCTCTGCCTCTCTCACTCTGCCTCTCTCACTCTGCCTTTCTCGCTCTACCTCTCTCTCTCTCTCTGCCTCTCTCTCTGTCTCTCTCTATGTCTCCCTCTCTCTCTACCTCTCCATGTATCTTTCTATCTCTCTCTCTCTCTCTCTCTCTCTGTCTCTCATTTTCAATTTCAATTTAAGGGGCTTTATTGGCATTGGAAACATATGCTTCCATTTCAAAAGTTATCTCTCTTTCCCTCTCTCTCAATTCAATTCAATTCAAGGGGCTTTATTGGCATGGGAAACATTGCCAAAGCAATATATATCCGTCTCTCTTTCTCTCTCTGTCTCTCTGCTTCTCTCCGTTTCTCTCTGCCTAACTCTTTCCCTCCCTCTCTCTCTGCCTCTCTCTGCCTATCTCTCTCTTTCTGCCTCTCTTTCTCTGCATCTCTCTCTCTCTGCCTATCTCTCTCTCTGCCTCTCTCTCTCTCTGCCTCTCCCTGTATCTCGCTGTCTCTCCCTCTCTCTCTCTCTCTCTCTCTCTCTCTGCCTCTCTCTCTCTGCCTCTCCCTGTATCTCGTTGCCTCTCCCACTCTCTCTCTCTCTCTGCCTCTCAATTTCAATTTAAGGGGCTTTATTGGCATGGGAAACATATGTTCACATTTCAAAAGCTCTCTCTGTCTCTCCCCCTCTCTCTCTCTCTCTCTGCCTCTCCCTGTCTCTCTCTCTCTCTGCCTCTCCCTGTCTCTCTCGCTCTCTCTCTCTCTCTCTCTCTGCCTCTCCCTGTCTCTCTCTCTCTCTGCCTCTCCCTGTCTCTCTCGCTCTCTCTCTGCCTCTCCCCCTCTCTCTCTCTCTCTCTCTCTGCCTCTCCCCCTCTCTCTCTCTCTGCCTCTCCCTGTCTCTCTCACTCTCTGCCTCTCCCTCTCTCTCTCTCTCTCTCTGCCTCCCCCTGCATCTCTCTCTCTGCCTCTCCCTGCATCTCTCTCTCTGCCTCTCCCTGCATCTCTCTCTCTGCCTCTCCCTGCATCTCTCTCTCTGCCTCTCCCTGCATCTCTCTCTCTGCCTCTCCCTGCATCTCTCTCTCTGCCTCTCTCTCTCTCTGCCTCTCCCTGCATCTCTCTCTCTGCCTGAACCTCACATTGTTTGGTTGATCGTCCGTTTGTCCAGATGTTGTGTAATGTACAATGACCTGTAAAGAAAGTGCAGGATTTCATTTTCAAAACTCTGTGCTGAATATTATATTCATAATTATAATGTCCTGGGTATTGTGTGCTGAGCAATAGTTGTGGCTGTTATAGAATATGCCTTAAATCCGTGGTAGCCTAGACCAAGGGCCACTTACCAAAAAAATGTGTGGTTCTGTAATGCAGAAAACATTTTTAATATTTTTAAAATATCAGCAACTCAATGTAGAAAATGTTATGAACATGTGTGTGATTCAAAACCTGTAAACATTGCACATACGTGGTTTATCTTTAACCAAAGTTAAGATATTTAGCATAGAAGTCACAGCACATCTTGGGTAATTTCCCTAGCAATGCTCTGATGTTGCTACAGTGCCTTGCGAAAGTATTCGGCCCCCTTGAACTTTGCGACCTTTTGCCACATTTCAGGCTTCAAACATAAAGATATAAAACTGTATTTTTTTGTGAAGAATCAACAACAAGTGGGACACAATCATGAAGTGGAACGACATTTATTGGATATTTCAAACTTTTTTAACAAATCAAAAACTGAAAAATTGGGCGTGCAAAATTATTCAGCCCCCTTAAGTTAATACTTTGTAGCGTCACCTTTTGCTGCGATTACAGCTGTAAGTCGCTTGGGGTATGTCTCTATCAGTTTTGCACATCGAGAGACTGACATTTTTTCCCATTCCTTCTTGCAAAACAGCTCGAGCTCAGTGAGGTTGGATGGAGAGCATTTGTGAACAGCTGTTTTCAGTTCTTTCCACAGATTCTCGATTGGATTCAGGTCTGGACTTTGACTTGGCCATTCTAACACCTGGATATGTTTATTTTTGCAGACTCCATCAGGTTTTCTTCCAGAATGGTCCTGTACATCTTCCCATCAAAAATTGTTTTTTATTAATAAAATGTTCTCCGAACTTCATTGTTTGGTTGCGGGTCAAATGGTCAAAGGGCCGTTCTGTCTGTATGACCTCCGACCTCCAAAATGCAGGACTGTCTCAGACAATCCCCCCATACATGCATGTTACCTTCACTGATCAAGATGAACCCCGAAATGAGGAAATATGTTTTATACAGCTGTATGTAGCCTACAAGGGCCACTTTCCTGACAAAATTAAAGACAGCACGTTTAGCAGTTCTCAAAACAAGCAATATCACTATATAGCTATATAAAGTTCATTGCTAGCATCTGAGAAAAATCTATTTAGCTAAAACAGCTTCTTATGTAATATTATTTAGCAATTTCTCTGGTACATGCGATTTCTCCTGTCTGGTACATGCAATTTCTCCTGTCTGGTACATGCAATTTCTCCTGTCTGGTACATGCAATTTCTCCTGTCTGGTACATGCAATTTCTCCTGTCTGGTACATGCTTTCTGCAAGCATGGACACTGGAACATGTTTAACAATTATAACCAAGATGTAACACGGCATAAGATGGGACAATTACCGAAAATGCGCTATGATTTCGAAAGTGTACCTTTGATTTGTAATATTTAATAGATGTGTAACGTTTATACGTTTTGAAACTATACAGTATTCATATTCATTGAAGTAACTATGCTATGAAGTTGAAACTTGTCCGTTCTTTATTTCCTTGTTTCCTTTAAAAGTATTTTCTGAAGTCGTGAATGGATGGATGGGTGGATGTTGGACTGCGGTAGGAAAAGTAACATGCATCTGAGAAGCATCAGTGTGAAAAATATAGTTTTAGAGGTCATATATTTTCTAATACCTCTTTATTGAGTTCCAATATCTCTCCCATCCTGAAAAGCTTTGATATAACAAACACTGAAGAACTAAGATAAATCCCTTTCCAGTCCAATTTAATCCTGATTCAGTGTAGTGATAGTACAAAAGTACAGTAAAAGACTGAGGAGAGGCTGATGAGAGGCTGAGGAGAGACTGAGGAGAGGCTGAGGAGAGGCTGGGGAGAGGCTGGGGAGAGGCTGGGGAGAGGCAGAGGAGAGACTGAGGAGAGGCTGGGGAGAGACTGAGGAGAGGCTGAGGAGAGGCTGAGGAGAGAATGAGCAGAGGCTGGGAGAGAGACTGAGGAGAGGCTGAGGAGAGGCTGAGGAGAGACTGAGGAGAGAATGAAGAGAGACTGAGGATAGAATCAAATCAAATCAAATATATTTATAAAGCCCTTCTTACATCAGCTGATATCTCAAAGTGCTGTACAGAAACCCAGCCTAAAACCCCAAACAGCAAGCAATGCAGGTGCTGAAGCACGTTGGCAGGGGAAAACTCCCTAGAAAGGCCAGAACCTAGGAAGAAACCTAGAGAAGAACCAGGCTATAAGGGATGGCCAGTCCTCTTCTGGCTGTGCCAGGTGGAGATTATAACAGAACATGGCCAAGATGTTCAAATATTCATAAATGGTCTGGAACAGGTAGCATAATAGGTCTGGAACAGGTAGCACGTCCGGTGAACAGGTCAGGGTTCCATAGCCGCAGGCAGAACAGTTGAACCTGGAGCAGCAGCACGGACAGATGGACTGGGGAAAGCAAGGAGTCATCATGTCAGGTAGTCCTGAGGCATGGTCCTTGGGCTCAGGTGCTCCGAGAGAGAGAAAGAAAGAGAGGAAGAGAGAATTAGAGAGAGCATACTTAAATTCACACAGGACACCGGATAAGACAGGAGAAGTACTCCAGATATAACAAACTGACCCTAACCCCCCGACACAAACTACTGCAGCATAAATACTGGAGGTTGAGACCGGAGGGCCCAGGAGATACTGTGGCCCCATCCGATGATACCCCCGGACAGGGCCAAACAGAAAGGATATAACCCCACCCACTTTGCCAAAGCACAGCCCCCACACCACTAGAGGGATATCTTCAACCACCAACTTACCATCCTGAGACAAGGCCGAGTATATCCCACAAAGATCTCAACCACGGCGCCAACCCAGACAGGAAGATCACATCAGTGACTCAACCCATTCAAGTGACGCACCGCTCCTAGGGACGGCATGGAAGAGCACCAGTAAGCCAAATGACTCAGCCCCTGTAATTGGGTTAGAGGCAGAGAATCCCAGTGGAAAGAGGAGAACCGGCCAGGCAGAGACATCAAGGGTTCGTTGCTCCAGAGCCTTTCCGTTCACCTTCACACTCCTGGGCCAGACTACACTCAATCACATGACCCACTGAAGAGATGAGTCTTCAGTAAAGACTTAAAGGTTGAGACCGAGTTTGCGTCTCTCACATGGGTAGGCAGACCATTCCATAAAAATGGAGCTCTATAGGAGAAAGCCCTGCCTCCAGCTGTTTGCTTAGAAATTATAGGGACAATTAGGAGGCCTGCGTCTTGTGACCGTAGCGTACGTGTAGGTAGGTACGGCAGGACCGAATCAGAGAGATAGGTAGGAGCAAGCCCATGTAATGCTTTGTAGGTTAGCAGTAAAACCTTGAAATCAGCCCTTGTTTGACAGGAAGCCAGTGTAGACAGGCTAGCACTGCAGTAATATGATCAAATGTTTTGGTTCTAGTCAGGATTCTAGCAGCCGTATTTAGCACTACCTGAAGTTTATTTAGTGCTTTATCCGGGTAGCCCGGAAAGTAGAGCATTGCAGTAGTCTAACCTAGAAGTGACAAAAGCATGGATTAATTTTTCTGCATCATTTCTGGACAGAAAATTTCTGATTTTTGCAATGTTACGTAGATGGAAAAAAGCTGTCCTAGAAACAGTCTTGATATGTTCGTCAAAGAGAGATCAGGGTCCAGAGTAACGCCGAGGTCCTTCACAGTTTAATTTGATACGACTGTACAACCATTAAGATTAATTGTCAGATTCAACAGAAGATCTCTTTGTTTCTTGGGACCTAGAACAAGCATCTCTGTTTTGTCCAAGTTTAAAAGTAGAACGTTTGCAGCCATTCACTTCCTTATATCTGAAACACAGGCTTCTAGCGCGGGCAATTTTGGGGCTTCACCATGTTTCATTGAAATGTACAGCTGTTTGTCATCCGCATAGCAATGAAAGTTAACATAACGTTTTCGAATGACATCCCCAAGAGGTAAAATATATAGTGAAAACAATAGTGGTCCTAAAATGGAGCCTTGAGGAACACCGATATTTACAGAATGAGAAGAGTGAGGAGAGACTGAGGAGAGTCTGGGGAGAAGCCAAGCCAAAGCAAGAGTTTGTATAGACAGTGTTTCCCAATGCTGACTGAGGTGGATAGCTAAAGGAGTTCATCAATCTAAATGGACTGGCTTGCCTACACTGACTGGGAACAGGCAAACGGGACATTGCGCATTGGAAAACATTTACTGTTGATACTGTCCCTCTGAGAGAGAAAGAGTAATGTGATAGTCCGTCTGCCCATTTCTGTTTGGGCAAATAGAGCGAGAGACAGGGAGAGAGGGAGAGGGAAAGAGAGAGGGAGAGAGAGAGTGGGAGAGGGAGGGGGAGGGAGAGGGAGAGAGACAGAGAGAGGGAGAGACAGAGAGAGAGAGCGAGGGGGAGAGAGAGAGGGGGGAGAGGGAGAGAGA
>NC_048567.1:78702292-78724792 GCF_013265735.2 Oncorhynchus mykiss | reverse complement strand
CCCCCTCTCAATCTCTCTCTCTCTCCCTCCACCTCCCTCCACCTCTCTCCCTCCACCTCCACCTCCACCTCTACCTCTCTCTCTCTCTTCCCACCCTCTCTCAATCTCTCTCTCACTCTCTTCCCCCCTCTCTCAATCTCTCTCACTCTCTTCCCCTACTCTCTCAATTTCTCTCTCTCTCTCTCACTCTCTTCCCCCCCTTCTCTCAATTTCTCTCTCTCTCTTCCCCCCTTCTCTTAATTTCTCTCTCTCTCTCTCTCTCTCTCTCTCTCTCTCTCAGGTTAATCTTAGTTAATTGTGACCTAGCTTCCCGGTTGGCAGGAAGATAGCATACCGGCGGAAGGGCTGCTGGCTGCCTGGAGGTAGGAAGGCCTGCTGGTTGCCTGGAGGTAGGAAGGCCTGCTGGCTGCCTGGAGGTAGTAAGGCCTGCTGGCTGCCTGGAGGTAGTAAGGCCTGCTGGCTGCCTGGAGGTAGGAAGGCCTGCTGGCTGCCTGGAGGTAGGAAGGCCTGCTGGCTGCCTGGAGGTAGGAAGGCCTGCTGGCTGCCTGGAGGTAGGAAGGCCTGCTGGCTGCCTGGAGGTAGGAAGGCCTGCTGGCTGCCTGGAGGTAGGAAGGGCTGTTCTAGTTATCTGCAGCAGGTGAGCCTGTTTCAACACAGTATTATTTGTGCGCCAGCCAAGCGGACAACGTTACGCACTTAGACATATACGATGTCATATTACATCTCACGCACCCAGCCGCTGCACCTCCTCCTCCCCACACATCAACATCAACACAAGGTGACTTTCAGCTTCCTCCGGCGCTTCCATCGGATTCTGATGCTGTGGTTTCTCGCTGCGATTTTAAAGGCCTGCTTGCTATCGTAACTAAGATTGAGTGATACTGTAACAGGCTTAGCTTCTTTATGCCTGTGTCACATCAGTCATACCTTGACCACTGTTATCAGAACTGTTGCCAGAGAATTACGTCAGAGATTACGACAGCAGATGAAATTATACCACTACACTCTTAGAAAAAAAAAAAGGTGCTCTCTAGAACCTAAAAGAGGTTATTCTGCTGTCCCCATAGGAGAACCGTTTAAAGAACCCTTTTTGGTTCTAGGTAGAACGTTTCTGGTTCCAGGTAGAACTCTTTTGGGTTCCGTGAGGAATAGAGGGTTGTACAGACACTGGAATTTAACATTTGTGATCATCATCCCTAGCTGTGTGTTGCCGCTTTCCATGTTGCCTGTAGGTTGTGAGGTGTGGAAACACTTTGCTGCTTTTATGAATTTTGTCTTGTTGCTTTTTGTTCTATGTTGTTCTGTCTGTATGCTACGTCTTGCTTGTTCTATGTTGCTCTGTCTGTATGCTACGTCTTGCTTGTTCTATGTTGCTCTGTCTGTATGCTACATCTTGCTTGTCCTATGTTGCTCTGTCTGTATGCTACGTCTTGCTTGTTCTATGTTCCTCTGTCTGTATGCTACGTCTTGATTGTCCTATGTTGCTCTGCGTGTGCTCACTGCTCAATATTGTAATTGTTTTTAATAACCTGCCCAGGGACTGAGGTTGAAAATTAGCCGGCTGGCTAAAACCGACACTTTTACTGAAACGTTGATTATTAATGTGCACTGTCCCTGTAAAAATAAAATCAACTCAAACACGTTCTAGCTGGAACGGAAAATGGTGTGGGGACAGCCGAAGAACCCTTTTGGAACAATCCTTTAATAAGAGTGCACTAGGGTGACTCAACTACACTTACTACAATACTATGGCCTGTTTACTGTGTCTAACACCAGCTTCACTAACTACACTTAATACAATACTATGGCCTGTTTACTGTGTCTAACACCAGCTTCACTAACTACACTTACTACAATACTATGGCCTGTTCACTGTGTCTAACACCAGCTTCACTAACTACACTTACTACAATACTATGGCCTGTTCACTGTGTCTAACACCAGCTTCACTAACTACACTTACTACAATACTATGGCCTGTTTACTGTGTCTAACACCAGCTTCACTAACTACACTTACTACAATACTATGGCCTGTTTACTGTGTCTAACACCAGCTTCACTAACTACACTTACTACAATACTATGTCCTGTTCACTGTGTCTAACACCAGCTTCACTAACTACACTTACTACAATACTAGGGCCTGTTTACTGTGTCTAACACCAGCTTCACTAACTACACTTACTACAATACTATGTCCTGTTCACTGTGTCTAACACCAGCTTCACTAACTACACTTACTACAATACTAGGACCTTGAACCTGTCACCTCTGAGCCCCTTACATAGGCTATCATCCACGACCTGTAGAAGAGATGATGAAACTCGTTGGAAGGACAGGTTTAGCCTTATCTCTTCACAGCAAACCCAAATTCACAATATGCTGAGTCACAGAATTTACAAACGCAACTGAGGAGAAGAGTAAAAGAACGCCTTCGTTGATAATCTAGGGTGACAGCTCAGGCAATACCTCCACCGTACACCCACCTCATGTCTTGTAAAAAAACAAACATTTTACAGGTCTACTGTGAGTCTCTACAATAAGCTCCATTGTCTTTCCCTCAGAGGCGTGACTCAGAGGCTGCAATCAGAACGACGTTGCCTTTTTCTCACACTGGCTACTGCAAAAAGATATACAACACACTGCTGAGTATTGTTCGGCTTATATCATTGCCTGTTGGGACTCCATTAATCACTCTGCCTGCTGTGACTCCATTAATCACTCTGCCAGCTGGGACTCCATTAATCACTCTGCCACCTGGGACTCCATTAATCACTCTGCCTGCTGGGACTCCATTAATCATTCTGCCAGCTGGGGAGCCATTAATCACTCTGCCTGCTGGGACGCCATTAATCACTCTGCCTGCTGGGACTCCATTAATCATTCTGCCAGCTGGGACGCCATTAATCACTCTGCCTGCTGTGACTCCATTAATCACTCTGCCTGTGGGGACTCCATTAATCACTCTGCATGCTGGGACTCCATTAATCACTCTGCCTGCTGTGACTCCATTAATCACTCTGCCAGCTGGGACTCCATTAATCACTCTGCCTGTGGGGACTCCATTAATCACTCTGCCTGCTGTGACTCCATTAATCACTCTGCCTGTTGTGACTCCATTAATCACTCTGCCAGCTGGGACTCCATTAATCACTCTGCCTGTGGGGACTCCATTAATCACTCTGCCTGCTGGGACTCCATTAATCACTCTGTCTGCTGGGACTCCATTAATCACTCTGCCTGCAGTGACTCCATTAATCACTCTGCCAACTGGGACTCCATTAATCACTCTGCTTGCTGTGACTCCATTAATCACTCTGCCAGCTGGGACTCCATTAATCACTCTGCCCGTGGGGACTCCATTAATCATTCTGCCAGCTGGGACTCCATTAATCACTCTGCCTGCTGTGACTCCATTAATCACTCTGCCAGCTGGGACTCCATTAATCACTCTGCTTGTGGGGACTCCATTAATCACTCTGCCTGCTGTGACTCCATTAATCACTCTGCCAGCTGGGACTCCATTAATCACTCTGCCTGTGGGGACTCCATTAATCACTCTGCCAGCTGGGACTCCATTATTCACTCTGCCTGCTGTAACTCCGTTAATCACTCTGCCAGCTGGGACTCCATTCATCACTCTGCCTGTGGGGACTCCATTAATCATTCTGCCAGCTGGGACTCCATTAATCACTCTGCCTGTGAGGACTCCATTAATCATTCTGCCTGTGGGGACTCCATTAATCACTCTGCCTGCTGTGACTCCATTAATCACTCTGCCTGCTGTGACTCCATTAATCACTCTGCCAGCTGGGACTCCATTAATCACTCTGCCTGCTGTGACTCCATTAATCACTCTGCCAGCTGGGACTCCATTAATCACTCTGCCTGTGGGGACTCTATTAATCATTCTGCCAGCTGGGACTCCATTAATCACTCTGCCTGTGGGGACTCCATTAATCATTCTGCCAGCTGGGACTCCATTAATCACTCTGCCTGTGGGGACTCCATTAATCACTCTGCCAGCTGGGACTCCATTAATCACTCTGCCAGCTGGGACTCCATTATTCACTCTGCCTGCTGTAACTCCATTAATCACTCTGCCTGTGGGGACTCCATTAATCACTCTGCCTGCTGTGACTCCATTAATCACTCTGCCTGCTGTGACTCCATTAATCACTCTGCCAGCTGGGACTCCATTAATCACTCTGCCTGCTGTGACTCCATTAATCACTCTGCCAGCTGGGACTCCATTAATCACTCTGCCTGTGGGGACTCCATTAATCATTCTGCCAGCTGGGACTCCATTAATCACTCTGCCTGTGGGGACTCCATTAATCACTCTGCCTGCTGTGACTCCATTAATCACTCTGCCTGCTGTGACTCCATTAATCACTCTGCCAGCTGGGACTCCATTAATCACTCTGCCTGCTGTGACTCCATTAATCACTCTGCCAGCTGGGACTCCATTAATCACTCTGCCTGTGGGGACTCCATTAATCACTCTGCCAGCTGGGACTCCATTAATCACTCTGCCTGTGGGGACTCCATTAATCATTCTGCCAGCTGGGACTCCATTAATCACTCTGCCTGTGGGGACTCCATTAATCATTCTGCCAGCTGGGACTCCATTAATCACTCTGCCTGCTGGGACTCCATTAATCACTCTGCCTGCTGGGACTCCATTACCCCTGATGAATAATAATCTACAGCACATGGTAAATACTAACCCGAATGGGAAGAAGTAATCCTACCATCACATTCATCTTCTCTGACAAGTGTTGCGGGTTCCCGAATGCTTTTCTTAGTACTAAAACCAAAATTTGAACAATCAAAAAAAAATTATTACGATACGTCGACAGCAATTTTGCGATAACAAGTTTAGAGGAGAAGGGAAACTGTGTGTTTCCAATGCCTGATTAGATTGACAGTAGTTTCTCCTTGTGTCACACTGCCAGCAGAGAACGCCTCGCTTGGCGAGGGAAATAGGCAGAGTTACTCCCGAGCGAGAAACAATCATTATTATCATTATCAAAAAATCCTGGCGTGATTACAAGCAGACTACCCACAGACAAACCATCTGCACTTCAGGTGGAAATCAATTGCACTCCAGGTACTGTGCTGTCATGATCTCTTCAGAGAGGGAGAAGTAGCACGAAAGGAGAGAAAATAACTACCTGAATTTATGAGGCGTCAACCTAGTATTTATCTCGTCATTTCTTGTCTTGACATTTTAAAAGAGACAGGAATTGGCCAGCGGCTTTGTTTGTGGTTGTGTAGAGGAAGAAAAAAAAAATCTAATCTGTAAGTCTTGCTGAGTTCATAAACTATTGAGTTTAAGAATCAACGTGCATCATGTAGAGGAGTTGTGTACTGTACAGCGTATGCCTGTTGACATGGACAACACTGCTTTTGCAGGCAATGTGTAACCCAAAAACATGCCACAACAAAAAATATATATTATCTCAAACGTAAAGAACTGATTGACAAAAAATGTAATTGACATCACAATGAATACATTTTTTTCCACTGTCATAAAATGCTGACCAGAGAAAACACCACACAAAAAAAAAAAACAGTTCCCACCACTGTGCGGTCTCAAAGACAGGAAGACAGAGGTGCATAAAGTCACAACAGAACGTCACCAGGTCGCTCTCAATTACGTTTTAATGATTATGAAGAGAGGTTGTGTTTGTCTTTCTCATGGAAACAATGTCTGTTACATCAAAAACAAACGATAACGACCCCGATAATCCCGTGTCATAGGAGGACTGGTCTCAATGCAGTGATGCCGAGGTTCAACTCCAACGTGAAGTCTAATGTGTGACGTTGAGCAGGCCTTTGGAGCACACCCCAGAACAGGCCTGTTTTAATTCATCTTTGTGCCAGATGTCTTATTTCCACAAATCTAGACTTCTGTTTGTGTCACTGTTATTACAATGAACTCATGGCATAGCAACTGTCCGTCTCCCACATCTCTCTATTCCTCCCTCTCACCTCTCACTCTAGCCATCTCTCATTCCAACACATCTTGGCATCTCTCAGGCTTCTTTCTCCTTTAGCCTCTCTCCCTTTCTCCCTCTCTCCCCCTCTCCCTCTCTCCCTATCTCCCCCTATCTCCCTCTCTCCCTCTCTCCCTCTCTCCCTCTCTCCCTATCTATCTCCCTCTCTCCCTCTCTCCCTATCTATCTCCCTCTCTCCCTCTCTCCCTCTCTCCCTCTCTCCCTCTCTCCCTATCTATCTCCCTCTCTCCCTCTCTCCCTATCTATCTCCCTCTCTCCCTCTCTCCCTATCTCCCTCTCTCCCTCTCTCCCTATCTCCCTCTCTCCCTATCTCCCTCTCTCCTTCTCCTGCTGAAGAAAATTATGCCCCCCCTTCTCTTGGTATATCTCTATTGGAAAATATATTATTCTGCACTCTGGACTGTCAGGGATGGTCTGTGTCATCTGTCCCTGATGTTATGTGGCTGCCCCCCCCCCCCCCTTCTGTGCTCCCTCTTTCTCTCCCTCTCTCCCTCTCTCTCTCTCTCTCTCTCTCTCTCTCTCTCTCTCTCCCCTTTTCCCACCTCTTCCTGACGAGTCCTGGCTCCACTTCAGCAGAGGATACCATGGCATTGTTCTTCTGGGCCAAAATAATAACTTTCCCCATCCTGTGGCCCTCCAGCCCAAGCTTTTATAACATTGTTTTCTCTTTCAGATGAAATGTTTTCACATCAGTTCTGAGCGCAGAGAGACCGAGGCAAGCAGGCCAGAGAGACCGAGGCAAGCAGGCCAGAGAGACCGAGGCAAGCAGGCCAGAGAGACCGAGGCAAGCAGGCCAGAGAGACCGAGGCAAGCAGGCCAGAGAGACCGAGGCAAGCAGGCCAGAGAGATAGAGACAGGCAGGCCAGAGAGATAGAGACAGGCAGGCCAGAGAGATAGAGACAGGCAGGCCAGAGAGATAGAGAAAGGCAGGCCAGAGAGATAGAGACAGGCAGGCCAGAGAGATAGAGACAGGCAGGCCAGAGAGACCGAGGCAAGCAGGCCAGAGAGATAGAGACAGGCAGGCCAGAGAGATAGAGACAGGCAGGCCAGAGAGATAGAGACAGGCAGGCCAGAGAGACCGAGGCAAGCAGGCCAGAGAGATAGAGACAGGCAGGCCAGAGAGATAGAGAAAGGCAGGCCAGAGAGATAGAGAGGTGGAGAGGTGTTGGGTTTGCGCTAGACATAGCGCAAACCCGACACCTTTCATCGGCAGGGACTGGGAAACTGGTCAGAATTGAAGGAATGATGGACGGCGCTAAATACAGGGACATTTTAGAGATTTGAGACTAGGACGGAGGTTGCAGTTTTTTTGTAGTCATGTCATCCGTTATCGTCCCCTATCATCCGTCATCCGTTATCTGCGTTATCTGAGTTTTTTTTTTGTTGTTGGTCACAGACAGGCAACAGTCACAACACCTTTAATGAACACACACCGTCACAAAAGGTATCTGTTTAGCAGAGGTGAAAACATGACGTGTGACACTATCCCTCACTCTGACTCATTTGCTGATCCTCTTTCCTATTATGTCTACTGCGCCTCTCTTATCAGTCTCATCTTTATTAACACAGCAACAGGTTTTCTGGGAGACAGGATACACTGCTACATTACAGATCTCTGTATTTATACTCACAAACACCATGGTATGCGGGCGCATTGTCGGTCATGTGTATCTCACATGGGGATCATTGGGTACATACCTACAAGCTTCACACTAGGATGTTGCTGTGCATCTCTGTGTTTATGTGTGGGCTTTTAAAAAAAACTCTAACAGCCCTGGGTTCCTATGAAGTCTGCCCTGGGTTCCTATGAAGTCTGCCCTGGGTTCCTATGAAGTCTGCCCTGGGTTCCTATGAAGTCTGCCCTGGGTTCCTATGCAGTCTGCCCTGGGTTCCTATGCAGTCTGCCCTGGGTTCCTATGAAGTCTGCCCTGGGTTCCTATGAAGTCTGCCCTGGGTTCCTATGAAGTCTGCCCTGGGTTCCTATGAAGTCTGCCCTGGGTTCCTATGAAGTCTGCCCTGGGTTCCTATGAAGTCTGCCCTGGGTTCCTATGAAGTCTGCCCTGGGTTCCTATGAAGTCTGCCCTGGGTTCCTATGAAGTCTGCCCTGGGTTCCTATGCAGTCTGCCCTGGGTTCCTATGCAGTCTGCCCTGGGTTCCTATGAAGTCTGCCCTGGGTTCCTATGAAGTCTGCCCTGGGTTCCTATGAAGTCTGCCCTGGGTTCCTATGAAGTCTGCCCTGGGTTCCTATGAAGTCTGCCCTGGGTTCCTATGAAGTCTGAACTGGGTTCCTATGAAGTCTGCCCTGGGTTCCTATGAAGTCTGCCCTGGGTTCCTATGAAGTCTGCCCTGGGTTCCTATGAAGTCTGCCCTGGGTTCCTATGAAGTCTGCCCTGGGTTCCATAAAGCTCATCTCTCAGAGAACAGCAAATCCAGTTGAACAACAGCAGAAGTGTTCGTATTCAGAAATAACTCTCAGATCCCTGAGTGCTACAGCATGTTTCCAGTGTGCCTCAAAGCTAAAGACATTGTCAGGAGGCCCACATTAGTCCACACTGGGACTCTGCACCTAAATAAGAAATACCACGTTTTCATATAGAATACTACATTACTTACTTTTAGAATTCTGTAGTGAACTGTAGTATAGTGTTGAACTGCACTGTTGGTTAAGGGCTTGTAAGTAAAAGCATTTCAAGGTAAAGTCTACACTGTTGGTTAAGGGCTTGTAAGTAAAAGCATTTCACAGTAAAGTCTACACTGTTGGTTAAGGGCTTGTAAGTAAAAGCATTTCACAGTAAAGTCTACACTGTTGGTTAAGGGCTTGTAAGTAAAGCATTTCACGGTAAAGTCTACACTGTTGGTTAAGGGCTTGTAAGTAAAAGCATTTCACGGTAAAGTCTACACTGTTGGTTAAGGGCTTGTAAGTAAAAGCATTTCACGGTAAAGTCTACACTGTTGGTTAAGGGCTTGTAAGTAAAAGCATTTCACGGTAAAGTCTACACTGTTGGTTAAGGGCTTGTAAGTAAAAGCATTTCACGGTAAAGTCTACACTGTTGGTTAAGGGCTTGTAAGTAAAAGCATTTCACAGTAAAGTCTACACTGTTGGTTAAGGGCTTGTAAGTAAAAGCATTTCACGGTAAAGTCTACACTGTTGGTTAAGGGCTTGTAAGTAAAAGCATTTCAAGGTTAAAGTCTACACTTGTTGTATTCGGCGCATGTGACTAATAAAGTTCGATTTGATTTGACTACGATACTACACACTGTGGTATCCCTCTGTCATGTGTAGTACTTACAATATAATGTTGTAGAATACTATAGTAAATACTACAGTATACTACAGTCTGTAAAATACTAGAGTAAATACTACAGTATACTACAGTCTGTAAAATACTAGAGTAAATACTACAGTAAATACTACAGTATACTACAGTCTGTAAAATACTACAGTAAATACTGCAGTAAATACTACAGTAATATCCACAAAACACTACAGTAAATACTACAGTATACTACAGTCTGCAAAAACACTACAGTAAATACTACAGTAAATACTACAGTATACTAGAGTCTTCAAAACACTACAGTAAATAGTACAGTATACTACAGTCTGCAAAACATTACAGTAAATACTACAGTATACTACAGTCTGTAAAATACTACAGTAAATACTGCAGTAAATACTACAGTGATATCCACAAAACACTACAGTAAATACTACAGTATACTACAGTCTGCAAAAACACTACAGTAAATACTACAGTAAATACTACAGTATACTACAGTCTGTAAAACACTACAGTAAATACTAGAGTATACTACAGTCCCCAGAAACACTACAGTAAATACCACAGTATACTACAGTCCGCAAAACACTACAGTAAATACTACTGTATACTACAGTCCCCAGAAACACTACAGTAAATACTACAGTATATTACAGTCCGCAAAACACTACAGTAAATACTAGAGTATTCTACAGTCTGTAAAATACTACAGTAAATACTACAGTAACTACTAAAGTATACTACAGTCTGCAAAACACTAGAGTAAATACTACAGTAAATACTACATTATAATACAGTCTGTAAAATACTACAGTAAATACTACAGTAAATGCTACAGTATACTACAGTCTACAAAACACTAGAGTAAAAACTACAATGAATACTACAGTATACTAGAGTCTTCAAAACACTACAGTAAATAGTACAGTATACTACAGTCTGCAAAACATTACAGTAAATACTACAGTATACTACAGTCTGTAAAATACTACAGTAAATACTGCAGTAAATACTACAGTGATATCCACAAAACACTACAGTAAATACTACAGTATACTACAGTCTGCAAAATACTACAGTAAATACTACAGTAATATCCACCAAACACGACAGTAAATATTACAGTAAATACTACAGTAATATCCACAAAACACTACAGTAAATACTACAGTATACTACAGTCTGCAAAAACACTACAGTAAATACTACAGTATATTACAGTCTGTAAAATACCAGAGGAGATACTACAGTAAATACTACAGTATACTGCAGTCTGTAAAATACTTCAGTAAATACTGCAGTAAATACTACAGTAATATCCACAAAACACTATAGTAAATACTACAGTATACTACAGTCTGCAAAAACACTACAGTAAATACTACTGTAATATCCACAAAACACTACAGTAAATATTACAGTAAATGCTTCAGTAATGTCCACAAAACACTACAGTAAATACTACAGTATACTACAGTCTGTAAAATACTACAGTAAATACTGCAGTATACTACAGTCTGCAAAATACTACAGTAAATACTACAGTATACTACAGTCTGTAAAACACTACAGTAATTAATATAGAATATATTACACTTTTTTAATACTGTAGTATTTCTACTACAGTAAACAGTAAATATGACAGTAGTATGCAACAACCCTACAGTGAATAATACAGTATTCCTATCAGAGTACTGTATACACTATATAGTATTTTTGTTATATATATTTATACAGTATATATCAATGCAGACAGTGACAGTGCAACATCTGAACTCTGGTGAACCTTTTCAGAGAATACTTCACCCTGGCTATGTTTACGATCGGGGGGCCCAGACACTCCAAATTAACACAAAAGGTACAGCTTCATCCTGGCCAGCCAAGATTAAAGGGGAGAGGTGGGTTTTCACAGAACTCAATTACAAAATAGAGAGAGAGACAGAGACGATGGCCTGACATCTAAATTACAGACTGAAAAAAAAATAGATTTATAATTTATTCCTCTACAGGTCCTCGCATGCCACTCTCTGACACACAGACAGACAGACACACACACGCATGCACGCACGCACGCACACACACACACACACACACACACACAAACACACACCCACACCCACACACACACAAGACTTTGACACTCTCATTTCAATGTATTATTGCTCTGAATTACTGGTTTCTCTGAAATTGGTTCTATTATTTGGTTATAAAACGTAATGGAGTCATTTGTCCCTGCAGGCTTTTGGTCAATGATTTACGAGCTGAGAAATATGACCTTCTGATTGAACCTGGGCCATTCCCTTTATCGTCTGCTAGCCTGTAACTTTGGCTAATTGTGTGAGGTCAGAAAGTACACTTTTTTTGTGCTTAATGTTTAATTAGCTATCAAAATGTCATTCGGCTTAGCTAGCTAGCTAAGCAAGAAAAAGTTTTTTAGCTAGCTAGTTTGCAAGAAGATAGATGTTACTTTTGTTTCGTCACATATCCCATCCGCTGCATTGAGGTACGTTTTCCATGTCTCACGCCGTCCTCACGTGTCTTAATGTAACCATGAATGCGTTGCGACCTCAGAGCAGCTCAGTGCAAACAAGCGTAATGGTAAGTTTGCTATCTTCTTGCAAGCTAGCTAGCTAGTTAACTAGCATGGTATGTTTTTTCAAGCAGAAACATCTCATTCCGTAAACTCCCAGGTTAAGTTGTTTTTTTTTTTTTGGTGCTGGAACCAGATTAGATTAACACAGATTTTCAAAGTTGACTGACATTTTCCTCCTGCAATGAAAATGCAACAAAAATCGGGATTACGTTTGATCACGTTTCTATTGACCAATAGCGATTGAACTGCGATGTCATTCCTCAATGTCCGAGATGTGTAGCAAACATTTTCGCCGCCATATCCTACCAAGATACTATAAGAAAGGTAAATTGTGGAAAATTTGTCTAAAAGCAGTCTAATTATAGAAAATTACTGGAACGTTTTTGTTTAATTTAACAACATGGAGTAACATCTGCCAAATATTAATTAAATTATCCATAGAGTTAAAGTAAGAAGCAATCTATTGGTAAATAAACTGACTAGTTAGCTAGCTGGCTAGACACTGTTAGCCCTCACTGTAACCTAGATAGCTGACTAGACACTGTTAGCCCTCACTGTAACCTAGATAGCTGACTAGACATTGTTAGCTATCCCTGTAACCTAGATAGCAGACTAGACTTTGTTAGCTATCACTGCAACCTAGATAGCTGACTAGACACTGTTAGCCCTCACTGTAACCTAGATAGCTGACTAGACATTGTTAGCCCTCACTGTAACCTAGATAGCTGACTAGACATTGTTAGCCCTCACTGTAACCTAGATAGCTGACTAGACATTGTTAGCTATCCCTGTAACCTAGATAGCTGACTAGACATTGTTAGCTATCCCTGTAACCTAGATAGCTGACTATTATCACAAATGTTAACTATTAATGTGGTCCAAAAATATATTACCTTGAAATTACAAATCAGGAAATCAAAAGCAAATCAATTGTTTTTATTTGATTTGTCACATGCACCAAATACAACACCTCACAGTGAAATGCTTTCTTAAGAAGTGAAATGCTCGTAAGAGAGCATTTCACTGTAAGGTGTTGTGTGTATATATATATATATATATATATATATATATATATATATATATATATATATATATACATATATATATATAAAGAATAACAAACACACGTAACAAGCAATTAAAGAGCAGCAGTAAAATTATATTATATACAGGGTGTTACGGTACAGAGTGAATGTGGAGGCTATATACAGGGGGTACCGGTACAGAGTCAATGTGTAGGTTATATACAGGGTGTTATGGTACAGAGTCAATGTGGAGGTTATATACAGGGGGTACCGGCACAGAGTCAATGTGGAGGTTATATACAGGGGGCACCAGTACAGAGTCAATGTGCGGGGTTATATACAGGGGGTACAGGTACAGAGTCATTGTGCGGGGTTATATACAGGGGGTACCGGTACAGAGTCATTGTGCGGGGTTATATACAGGGGGTACAGGTACAGAGTCATTGTGCGGGGTTATATACAGGGGGTACCGGTACAGAGTCATTGTGCGGGGTTATATACAGGGGGTACCGGTACAGAGTCAATGTGCGGGGGGCACTGGTTAGTCGGGGTAATTGAGGTAATATGTACATGTAGTTAGAGTTATTAAAGTGACTATGCATAGATGATAACAACAGAGAGTAGCAGTGGTGTAAAAGAGGGGTTTGGGTAGGAATGCAAATAGTCTGGGTAGCCATTTGATTAGATGTTTAGGAGTATTATGGCTTGAGGGTAAAAGCTGTTTCGAAGCATCTTGGACCTAGACTTGGCGCTCCAGTACCACTTGCAGTGCAGTAGCATAGAGAACAGTCTATGACTAGGATGGGTTCGAGTCTTTGACAATTTTTAGGACCTTCCTCTGACACCGCCTGGTATAGAGGTCTTGGATGGCAGGAAGCTTGGCCCCGGTGGTGTACTGGTCCGTACGCACTACCCTCTGTAATGCCTTGCAATAGGAGGCTGAGCAGTTGCCATACCAGGCAGTGATGCAACCGGTCAGGATGCTCTCGATGGTGCAGCTGTAGAACCTTTTGAGGATCTGAGGACCCATGCCAAATCTTTTCAGTCTCCTGAGGGGGAATAGGTTTTGTCGTGCCCTCTTCACTACTGTCTTGGTGTGCTTGGACCATGTTAGTTTGTTGTTGATGTGGACACCAAGGAACTTGAAGCTCTCAACCTGCTCCATTGCAGCCCGTCGATGAGAATGGGGGCGTGCTCTGTCCTCCTTTTCCTGTCGTCCACAATCATCTCCTTTGTCTTGATCACATTGAGGGAGAGTTTGTTGTCCTGGCACCACACGGCCAGGTCTCTGACCTCTTCCCTATAGGCTGTCTCATCTTGTCAATGTCGGTGATCAGGCCTACCACTGCTGTGTCATTGGCAAACTTAATGATGGTGTTGGAGTCGTGCCTGGCCGTGCAGTAATAGTCTATATTTACTTCTAAAATTGCATAGTTCCTTAGTCAAAAAATCCTATAGGTTTAGTGATTGTTTCATAATAGAATCCTACAGGATATTCACAATCCAACAGGATTTTGTGTCCCCTCTTTCAGAATCATTTTGAAATCCTATTGGACTACATTTTCTTCTTAAATTAACGCATTTAATTATAGCTTAAATAAATGTGTTTAATTATAGTTTAAATTAACACATTGAATGATTACCTTTTCCAAAAAAACATTCACTTGAGTTATTTGATTCTTATTCATGCAACCCTTTGTCTTTGAATTTGACATTAGACAATATACATATATTTTTGAGGGGGGGGGGGGGGGGGGGGATTCCCCTTAGAACGCTCTCCTTTCCGTTCCTCCCTTCCTCCCAGGATTGTACCCCCAAAGAGGGCTCTTTTGATCATTGACAGCAGTGAAGGGATACCTATAGAGTATAGTCAAGTTGACGATGTGTCCTTTATATCGTAATGTAAATATCTATACAGTTCCAACAAACAAAATAGGAGAAAAAAAAACATTGAAATCCTATAGGATTCCAATACAAGTATCCAAATATAATCCAATTAAAATAGAATAGAACAATCCTATTTGATTTTAGAACCAGTGCTATTGGATTCATATGGGATTCCATGTTATATGGTTTTATCTTATAGGATTCTATAAGATTCCAAAACAAGAATCCGGTAGAAAAATCCTATCAGATTTTGGAACCAGTCCTATAGCATAAGTTCCAAAATCTAATAGAATCTTCTTTTGGATTCTAATAGGATTTATTTTATTGTAAATCTATAGGATTCTGTTTTTTGACTAGGGTTCCAAATTAGACACAGTAGAATTGTAGAGCACAGTCCAGAACAGTAGCATTACGATGTGTTCTGAACCAATGAAAGTAGAAGAAGAGCTAAAATAAATGATTAAAATGAAAGCAGGTGTTGTATCCAACCACCTGCTTACTCTTCACATTAAACACAGATTTTCTCACCTTGCTGGACAATACACGTAATCCGTATGATGGAAGACACTGAACGAGCAGCAGGCTGGGTATCCATTCTCCTCAGACAGACAGAGAGGGTGAGACCAGGACACAGTCCAAATCCTAGACGTCCCTTATTGGCCTGGTCTACCAGACAGACAGACAGAGAGAGATAGCCTTGCTATTGAGAGAGGCCGCTGTAGGCAGACCTGGCTCTCTCTCTCGACAGTGCCCACTGCCCACAAAATGAGGTGGAAACTGAGCTGCACTTCCTAAACTCCTGCCAAATGTATGAACGTATTGGAGACACATATTTCCCTCAGAAAACACAGACCCACAAACCACAAAGAATTAAAAAACAAATCAAATTTTGACAAACTCACATATGTATTAGGTGAAATAGTGTGCCATCACATTGGTACAACACCGTTCATAGCCACAATACAACATTTGAAATGTATTTATTTTTTTTGAAACATCTGTGAGTATAATTTTTAATTGTTTATTTCACTTTCGTTTATTATCTATTTCACGTGGTTTGGTAATGTAAACATACAGTGCCTTGCGAAAGTATTCGGCCCCCTTGAACTTTGCGACCTTTTGCCACATTTCAGGCTTCAAACATAAAGATATAAAACTGTATTTTTTTTGTGAAGAATCAACAACAAGTGGGACACAATCATGAAGTGGAACGACATTTATTGGATATTTCAAACTTTTTTAACAAATCAAAAACTGAAAAATTGGGCGTGCAAAATTATTCAGCCCCCTTAAGGTAATACTTTGTAGCGCCACCTTTTGCTGCGATTACAGCTGTAAGTCGCTTGGGGTATGTCACTATCAGTTTTGCACATCGAGAGACTGACATTTTTTCCCATTCCTCCTTGCAAAACAGCTCGAGCTCAGTGAGGTTGGATGGAGAGCATTTGTGAACAGCAGTTTTCAGTTCTTTCCACAGATTCTCGATTGGATTCAGGTCTGGATTTGACTTGGCCATTCTAACACCTGGATATGTTTATTTTTGAACCATTCCATTGTAGATTTTGCTTTATGTTTTGGATCATTGTCTTGTTGGAAGACAAATCTCCGTCCCAGTCTCAGGTCTTTTGCAGATTCCATCAGGTTTTCTTCCAGAATGGTCCTGTATTTGGCTCCATCCATCTTCCCATCAATTTTAACCATCTTCCCTGTCCCTGCTGAAGAAAAGCAGGCCCAAATCATGATGCTGCCACCACCATGTTTGACAGTGGGGATGGTGTGTTCATGGTGATGAGCTGTGTTGCTTTTAGGCCAAACATAACGTTTTGCATTGTTGCCAAAAAGTTCAATTTTGGTTTCATCTGACCAGAGCACCTTCTTCCACATGTTTGGTGTGTCTCCCAGGTGGCTTGTGGCAAACTTTAAACGACACTTTTTATGGATATCTTTAAGAAATGGCTTTCTTCTTGCCACTCTTCCATAAAGGCCAGATTTGTGCAATATACGACTGATTGTTGTCATATGGACAGAGTTTCCCACCTCAGCTGTAGATCTCTGCAGTTCATCCAGAGTGATCATGGGCCTCTTGGCTGCATCTCTGATCAGTCTTCTCCTTGTATGAGCTGAAAGTTTAGAGGGACGGCCAGGTCTTGGTAGATTTGCAGTGGTCTGATACTCCTTCCATTTCAATATTATCGCTTGCACAGTGCTCCTTGGGATGTTTAAAGCTTGGGAAATCTTTTTGTATCCAAATCCGGCTTTAAACTTCTTCACAACAGTATCTCGGACCTGCCTGGTGTGTTCCTTGTTCTTCATGATGCTCTCTGCACTTTTAAAGGACCTCTGAGACTATCACAGTGCAGGTGCATTTATACGGAGACTTGATTACACATAGGTGGATTGTATTTATCATCATTAGTCATTTAGGTCAACATTGGAACATTCAGAGATCCTCACTGAACTTCTTGAGAGAGTTTGCTGCACTGAAAGTAAAGGGGCTGAATAATTTTGCACGCCCAATTTTTCAGTTTTTGATTTGTTAAAAAAGTTTGAAATATCCAATAAATGTCGTTCCACTTCATGATTGTGTCCCACTTGTTGTTGATTCTTCACAAAAAAATACAGTTTTATATCTTTATGTTTGAAGCCTGAAATGTGGCAAAAGGTCGCAAAGTTCAAGGGGGCCGAATACTTTCGCAAGGCACTGTATATTTCCCATGGCGAAAAAGCCCTTTGGATAGAAAGACAGAGATAGAGAGAGGTGGAGAGATAGAAAGAAACAAACAGAGAGATGGGCCAGCATGTCAGCCTGTGTTTCCCTCACTTTAATCTGTCCTGGAGAAACACAAGTCATACCGTAGTCACAGACGAGACAACACAACGCCAGTCGAAACAAAGACATCAGTCCAGTCCGCTGTTTTGTCTGCTGCATTGACTGCTGGTCAATTTCAATTTGAACACCTGAACGTTCTAACATGGCAGGTAGACATTTTACTAGAGGTTTGCATTTCATTGTCAGAGGATTCTCTTTAAGGTCACTGCAGGTTGATGTTTAGGTGACACGCTCAAAATGGAATGTTTGGAAGTTTCTGCACTTCTGATACCACCTTGTTGACTTTAACATACTTTAAACCTTCTTTCCCTGAAAAGATACGGTAGTTTAATCGCTGTTGGGTCTAGATGAGTTCATGTGTTACAGATTTAAGGATAAAGATTTAAGAAAAAAAACATGTGGACATGTCCAATTCACGAAATAATAATCCACATTTGTCTATGTCGAACTATAAGTTAATCATTGACCATGAAAAAGGTTAATGAATTCTGTTATCTATCAATAAAATCTTCAAATCAGGGGAGCGCTCAATGTAATCTAAATCACTAAACACAGCAGGCCCCTGCCCCTCAGTCTCCAAACTACTGATCCATAAACTCAACGAGAAAGAGCAGGGGGGGGGGGGGGGGGTGAGAGAGAGAGATTACATCTATCACTTCAGTATTAATGCTAATTTGTAATTATTTCGGTTCTATGGTCTATTTATTGGCTTTGCCTCCCTACTTTTCTACATTTGCACACACTGTTCATATATTTGTATATATTTTTTTTTCTATTGTGCTATTGACTGCACGTTTGTTTATGTGTAACTCTAGGTTGTTGTTTTTGTCACACTGCTTTGCTTTATCTTGGCCAGGTCGCTGTTGTAAATGAGAACTTGTTGTCAACTGGCCTACCTGGTTAAATAAAGGTGGAGTAAAAAAATATGTATATAAAAGAGAGAGAGAAACATGGTAGAGAAAGGAGTGTGTATAGACAAAAAATGAAGAAAGAGACAGAAAACTGAGGTTTTTGCATTTATTATGTATCCCCATTAGTTCCTGCCAAGGCAGCAGCTACTCTTCCTGGGGTTTATTATGGATCTCCATTAGTTCCTGTCAAGGCAGCAGCTACTCTTCCTGGGGTTTATTATGGATCCCCATTAGTTCCTGCCAAGGCAGCAGCTACTCTTCCTGGGGTTTATTATGGATCTCCATTAGTTCCTGTCAAGGCAGCAGCTACTCTTCCTGGGGTTTATTATGGATCCCCATTAGTTCCTGCCAAGGCAGCAGCTACTCTTCCTGGGGTTTATTATGGATCCCCATTAGTTTCTGTCAAGGCAGCAGCTATTCTTCCTGGGGTTTATTATGGATCCCCATTAGTTCCTGTCAAGGAAGCAGCTACTCTTCCTGGGGTTTATTATGGATCCCCATTAGTTCCTGCCAAGGCAGCAGCTACTCTTCCTGGGGTTTATTATGGATCCCCATTAGTTCCTGTCAAGGCAGCAGCTACTCTTCCTGGGGTTTATTATGGATCCCCATTAGTTCCTGTCAAGGCAGCAGCTACTCTTCCTGGGGTTTATTATGGATCCCCATTAGTTCCTGTCAAGGAAGCAGCTACTCTTCCTGGGGTTTATTACGGATCCCCATTAGTTCCTGCCAAGGCAGCGGCTACTCTTCCTGTGGTTTATTATGGATCCCCATTAGTTCCTGTCAAGGAAGCAGCTACTCTTCCTGGGATTTATTATGGATCCCCATTAGTTACTGTCAAGGCAGCAGCTACTCTTCCTGGGTTTTATTATGGATCCCCATTAGTTCTTATCAGGGCAGCAGCTACTCTTCCTGGGTTTTCTTATGGATCCCCATTAGTTCTTGACAAGGCAGCACCTACTCCTCCTCGTATCCGGCAAAAATAAAGACAGTTATACAATTAAAAAAAACATTACAATACATTCAGAACAGGTTTCACAACACACTAAGTGTGTGCCCTCAGGCCCCTGTTGTCACGTTGGTAACAAGGATCGGGAGACAGACGCAGGAATGCGTAATAGTTTTTTTTATTCAACCCAAATTATGCCGTGCCGTGTAAAGGCACGGGACAAAGACCAGACAATCACGTAACAAAAACACAGGGTTGAAACCCAAACAAAAGAGCGAGGAGTACCTCGAATAAATAACACGCACACACACACACATGATGATTAACACACGGGACGAGACCCGCAATCATCTGTGCAATCCACAAGGGCACGAATGCCCAAAACACACAGCACGGGTACTCACACGCACCAATGGACATTGTAACAATAATCGAGAAGCTCAATCGGAAACCAAAGGACACACTTATACAAGTACTAATCAGTGGGAAATAGGGGGCAGATGTGCATAATGAAAGTTCTGGAGGGTTCTGTGACACCTTTCAACATGTCAATACCTCTCACAAATACTAGAAGTGATGAAGTCAATCTCTCCTCCACTTTGAGTCTGGAGAGATTGACATGCATATCATTAATGTTTGTTCTCCCTGTTCATCCAAGGGCCAGCTGTGCTGCTCTGTTCTGAGCCAATTGCAATGTTCCTAAGTCCCTCTTTGTGGCACCTGACCACACGACTGAACAGGAGTCCAGGTGCGACAAAACTAGAGCCTGTGGGACCTGCCTTGTTGATAGTGCTGTTAAGAAGACAGAGTAGCGCTTTATTATGGATAGACTTCTCCCCATCTTAGCTACTACTGGATCAATATGTTTTGACCATGACAGTTTACAATCCAGGGTTACTCCAAGCAGTTTAGTCATCTCAACTTGCTAAATTTCCACATTATTTATTACAATATTTAGTTGAGGTTTAGGGTTTAGTGAATGATTTGTCCCAAATACAACGCTTTAAGTTTTTGAAATATTTAGGACTAACTTATTCCTTGCCACCCACTCTAAAACTAACTGCAGCTGTTTGTTAAAACCTCGCCAACAGCCTGTGAAATTGCAGGGCTCCAAATTCAAAACAACAGAATTAAAATTCCTCAAACACAAACAAACAAGTATTGTACACCATTTTAAAGGTAAACGTATTGTAAATCCAGCCACAGTGTCCGATTTCAAATAGGCTTTACAGCGAAAGCACACCATGTGATTATGTTAGGTCAGCACCTAGTCACAGAAAACCATACAGCCATTTTCCAGCCAAGGAGAGGGCTCACAAAAGTCAGAAATAGCGATTAAATTAATCACTAACCTTTGATGATCGTCATCAGATGGCACTCACAGGACTTCATGTTACACAATAAATGTGTGTTTTGTTCGATAAACCTCATTTAAAATTGGTGTGTTATGTTCAGAAATGCATTGTCTCAAACAAACATCCAGTGAAAGTGCAGAGAGCCACATAAAATTACAGAAATACTCATCATAAACATTGATAAAAGATACAATGGTTATGCATGGAATTATAGACACACTTCTCCTTAATTAATGCAACCGCTGTGTCAGATTTCAAAAAGGCTTTTCAGCGAAAGCACACCTTGCGATAATGTCTGGACAGCACCAAGTCACAGAAAAACATACAGCCATTTTCCAAAGAAAAAGAGGTGTCACAAAACTCAGAAATAGCGTTATAAATATTCACTTACCTTTGATCAACTTCATCGGATTGCACTCCCAGGAATCCCAGTTCCACAATAAATGTTTGTTTTGTTCGATAAAGTGGAAGAGGAAGTCCAATTAGGGCCCCATAGACACTGTATATTCGATAGGCAATGACTTGAAAAACTACATACCTCAGATTTCCCACTTCCTGGTTGGATTTTTTCTCAGATTTTTGCCTGCCATATGAGTTATGTTATACTCACAGACATCATTCAAACAGTTTCAGAAACTTCAGAGTGTTTGCTATCCAAATATACTAATAATATGCATATATTAGTAACTGGGTCTGATGGGCAGGCAGTTTACTCTGGGCACCTTATTATCCAAGCTACTCAATACTGCCTCCCAGTCCCAAAGAAGTTAAGTGTTGCAGTCATTTCAGTTGCTGTAGTAGCTGTGGTGTATAGTGTTGAGTCATCCACATACATAGACACACTGGCTTTACTCAAAGCATGTCGTTAGTAAAGATTTTAAAAAGTAAGGTGCCTAGATAGCTGCCCTGGGTAATTCCTGATACTACCTGGATTATGTTGTAGAGGCTTCCATTAAAGAACACCCCCTGTGTTCTGTTAGACAGGTAACTCTGTATCCACATTATAGCAGGGGGTGTAAAGCCAAAACACATATGTTTTTCCAGCAGCAGACTACGATCGACAATGTCAAAAGCCGCACTGAAGTCTAACAAAACAGCCCGAATAATACATGTATCATCAATTTTCTCTGCCAATCATCAATCATTTGTGTAAGTGCTGTGCTTGTTGAATGTCCTTCATATAAGCGTCCTGAAAGTATGTTGTCAATTTGTTAACTGTAAAATAGCATTGAATCTGGTAAACACAATTTTTCCAAAACTTTTCTAAGAGTTGGTAACAGGCTTATTGGTCGGCTATTTGAGCCAGTAAAGGGGGCTTTACTATTCTTAGGTAGCAGAAAGACTTTAGCTTCCCTCCAGGCCTGAGGGCACACACTTTCTAGAATCCTTAAATTGAAGATGTGGAAAATAGGAGTGTCAGTATCATCCGCTATTATCCTCAGTAATTTTCCATCCAGATTGTCAGACCCCAGTGGCTTTTCATTGTTAATAGACACCAATCAATTGTTCACCTCTTCCACACTCACTTTACAGAATTCAAAATGCCAATTCTTGTTGTGCATAATTTGGTCCAATATACTTGGATGTGTAGTGTCAGCGTTTGTTGCTGTCATGTCATGTCTAAGTTTGCTAATCTTGCCAATGAAA
>NC_048567.1:78664792-78697292 GCF_013265735.2 Oncorhynchus mykiss | reverse complement strand
AAACCTACGCCTCATTACCAGTCATTACCAGTCATGTTAATGGCATGTCATCGACTGTTCACCTCACAGAAGTAAACACACGTTCTGTCATGACGATGAGGCAGTCAGTGAAGAGTAAAATGTGCTGTTTATCTCTGGGTGATGATGATGAATTAACTCAAAAAACAGAAGGACGTTTGTTTCCCCAATTAGCACGGCAACCAGTAAACCACTTCCGACTCACCTGGAAATATATGTAAATGTATGTAAATATATAATATGTAAATGTATGTATATTTATATATATATATATATATATAAATGTATGTATGTATATATATATATATATATATATATATATATATATATATATAATATATGTAAATGTATGTAAATATATAATATATAATATGTAAATGTATGTATGTATGTATATATATAGAATATATGTAAATGTATGTATGTATATATATATATATATATATATAATATATGTAAATGTATGTATATATAATGTATGTATATATATATATATATATATATATATATATATATATATATTAGAGCAGGTACTTGTCTTGACATGTAGAGATTATTCCATTGCTACAAAAAAAATCCTAAATACAGTCTGAAATTTATTTTTTTTACAACAATTGGTCCTTAAAATAACAACTTGTATTACGCCCGCCTAAAATCCATGATCACATGGTCTGTAAAAGGCATCAGTGTTAAAGGGGTTGTAAGTAAGCATTTCACTGTGAGGTCTACTACACCTGTTGTATTCAGCATTTCACTGTGAGGTCTACTACACCTGTTGTATTCATCATTTCACTGTAAGGTCTACTACACCTGTTGTATTCAGCATTTCACTGTAAGGTCTACTACACCTGTTGTATTCAGCATTTCACTGTAAGGTCTACTACACCTGTTGTATTCAGCATTTCACTGTGAGGTCTACTACACCTGTTGTATTCAGCATTTCACTGTGAGGTCTACTACACCTGTTGTATTCAGCATTTCACTGTAAGGTATACTACACCTGTTGTATTCAGCATTTCACTGTAAGGTCTACTAGACCTGTTGTATTCAGCATTTCACTGTGAGGTCTACTACACCTGTTGTATTCAGCATTTCACTGTGAGGTCTACTACACCTGTTGTATTCTGCATTTCACTGTGAGGTCTACTACACCTGTTGTATTCAGCATTTCACTGTGAGGTCTACTACACCTGTTGTATTCTGCATTTCACTGTGAGGTCTACTACACCTGTTGTATTCAGCATTTCACTGTAAGGTCTACTACACCTGTTGCATTCAGCATTTCACTGTGAGGTCTACTACACCTGTTGTATTCAGCATTTCACTGTAAGGTCTACTACACCTGTTGTATTCAGCATTTCACTGTGAGGTCTACTACACATGTTGTATTCAGCATTTCACTGTGAGGTCTACTACACCTGTTGTATTCAGCATTTCACTGTAAGGTCTACTACACCTGTTGTATTCAGCATTTCACTGTGAGGTCTACTACACCTGTTGTATTCAGCATTTCACTGTAAGGTCTACTACACCTGTTGTATTCAGAATTTCACTGTGAGGTCTACTACACCTGTTGTATTCAGCATTTCACTGTAAGGTCTACTACACCTGTTGCATTCAGCATTTCACTGTGAGGTCTACTACACCTGTTGTATTCAGCATTTCACTGTGAGGTCTACTACACATGTTGTATTCAGCATTTCACTGTGAGGTCTACTACACCTGTTGTATTCAGCATTTCACTGTGAGGTCTACTACACATGTTGTATTCAGCATTTCACTGTGAGGTCTACTACACCTGTTGTATTCAGCATTTCACTGTGAGGTCTACTACACCTGTTGTATTCAGCATTTCACTGTGAGGTCTACTACACCTGTTGTATTCAGCATTTCACTGTGAGGTCTACTACACCTGTTGTATTCAGCATTTCACTGTGAGGTCTACTACACCTGTTGTATTCAGCATTTCACTGTGAGGTCTACTACACCTGTTGTATTCAGCATTTCACTGTGAGGTCTACTACACCTGTTGTATTCAGCATTTCACTATGAGGTCTACTACACCTGTTGTATTCAGCATTTCACTGTGAGGTCTACTACACCTGTTGTATTCAGCATTTCACTGTGAGGTCTACTACACCTGTTGTATTCAGCATTTCACTGTGAGGTCTACTACACCTGTTGTATTCACCATTTCACTGTGAGGTCTACTACACCTGTTGTATTCAGCATTTCACTGTGAGGTCTACTACACCTGTTGTATTCAGCATTTCACTGTGAGGTCTACTACACCTGTTGTATTCTGCACATGTGACAAATAAAATGTGATTTTATTTTATTTGATATATTAACTCAGATAGGGGTTGTTCACGTCGGTGTTCTACAGAACAGTAATTCCTCTACTTATTGTTTTTCCACTGTGGAAAAACATGGATAAAGATGTGTCACTGTTTGCAAGCAGTCTTCTTCTATTTCTCTGTGTGATATCTGCCTTCTCAAGAGGCGTCTGTGCAGCTCCTCTCTAAGGCTGATAACAAACTAATTATTCTCTTCTATCTTCCCCAGGAGATGATGAAGGGATTTTACTTTTATTATTATTATTATTATTATTATTATTATATTGGGTGCTAAATGCAGTAGTAACACTTGGAAAGTGCATTAGGATCTGTTATTATGCGAGAAACCATTTGTCACAGCCATCCAAAAGCTGTTCTGTTGATGATTCTCATCAGCTTTTGTTAATTACATGAATACACTGGCTGGCTTGACGAAGGTGTCCAGGCTCACAACGTGTTATTTAGTTAAAACCTTAATGCTACATGATCTACATGATGTCTGATCTGACATACAAATGAGATTTAGTCATTCAGACATGGAGAGGTTACTCTACCCTGGAGAGTTTACTCTACCCTAGAGAGGTTACTCTACCCTGGAGAGGTTACTCTACCCTGGAGAGGTTACTCTACCCTGGAGAGGTTACTCTCCCCTAGAGAGTTTACTCTACCCTGGAGAGGTTACTCTACCCTAGAGAGGTTACTCTACCCTGGAGAGGTTACTCTACCCTAGAGAGGTTACTCTACCCTGGAGAGGTTACTCTACCCTGGAGAGGTTACTCTACTCTGGAGAGGTTACTTTACCTTGGAGAGATTACTCTACCCTGGAGAGGTTACTTTACCCTGGACAGGTTACTCTACCCTGGAGAGGTTACTCTACCCTGGAGAGGTTACTCTACCCTGGAGAGGTTACTTTACTCTGGAGAGGTTACTCTACCCTGGAGAGGTTACTTTACTCTGGAGAGGTCACTCTACCCTGGAGAGGTTACTCTACCCTGGAGAGGTTACTCTACCCTAGAGAGATTACTTTGCCCTGGAGAGGTTACTCTACCCTGGAGAGGTTACTCTACCCTGGAGAGATTACTTTAACTTGGAGAGGTTACTTTACCTATGAGTCCGAAAACCCAGCCAGAGCGAGTAAATCCTTTAGCAAGTAAATTCTGTTTAGAGTGGTTGTCAGTTATCTGTCATGTCACAGAGCTCCTGTGAGGTGAATTATGCATTGACATGTCGGCCTTGTGTTTGTGTGCGTGCCTGAGTTTGTGAAAAATAAGTAAGGGTTGGTGGTTAAATCATCAGGGGTACGGTAAATTCCATCAAAGGTCATGGCCCTATTTTCTCTTCTCCAAAAGGACATTTCCTCTTTATATTCTCCTCCCCAGCTATCCCGTCTCACCTAACGACTCCCATTCCCTCCGCTGAGTCTGGCAGTCAGTCAGTCCAGGGCCATATTTAAGAGGATATTAAAGAGGGATGCACAAGTCAGTTCAAGTCCAATGCCCACGTGTAAACAATGAGACTGGCTCTTTCATCTCCTTCCCTCCCCCTCCACATGACATAACCCCCCCCCCCCCCCCACCCCCTCCCCAAAGCCAGGCTGCCAGACGGGAGAGGTGGAGGGAGGGGAGGGGAGGGGAGGGGAGGGGAGAGGGGGGGAACAAAACCAAAAATAAATACTTCCTTCTTGTGTTAAACTTTTTCTCAGGACTTCTAAGGTGCAGAATGGAGGTGCAGGGGGAGGGAGAAGGGGGTGGAGGGTGGAGGGAGAAGGGGGTGGAGGTATGGAGGGAGAAGAGGGTGGAGGGAAAAGGGGGTGGGGGGTGGAGGGTGGAGGGAAAAGGGGGTGGGGGGTGGAGGGTGGAGGGAAAAGGGGGTGGAGGGTGGAGGGAAAAGGGGGTGGGGGGTGGAGGGTGGAGGGAAAAGGGGGTGGGGGTGGAGGGTGGAGGGAAAAGGGGGTGGGGGGTGGAGGGTGGAGGGAAAAGGGGGTGGGGGGTGGAGGGTGGAGGGAAAAGGGGGTGGAGGGAGAAGGGGGTGGGGGGTGGAGGGTGGAGGGAAAAGGGGCGGAGGGTGGAGGGAGAAGGGGGTGGAGGGAGAAGGGGGTGGGGGGTGGAGGGAGAAGGGGGTGGAGGGTGGAGGGAGAAGGGGGTGGAGGGAGAAGGGGGTGGAGGGTGGAGGGAGAAGGGGGTGGAGGGTGGAGGGAGAAGGGGGTGGAGGGTGGAGGGAGAAGGGGGTGGAGGGTGGAGGGAGAAGGGGGTGGAGGGAGAAGGGGGTGGAGGGTGGAGGGAGAAGGGGGTGGAGGGAGAAGGGGGTGGAGGGTGGAGGGAGAAGGGGGTGGAGGGTGGAGGGAGAAGGGGGTGGAGGGTGGAGGGAGAAAGGGTGGAGGGAGAAAGGTTTGAGGACAAGGAGAGGAAGACCATGAGCGGTGGTCTCTGATGAGATAAGGGCCACAATTATTGACCATGTTGTAAACTATGGTCTCTCTTTGAGAGAGGCCGGTTTAATGGTGTAACCAAATCTACAGCGCTCAACAGTTTCATCAATAGTACGAATTTTCCGTCAAAGCAACAGGTGAGATGTGTATCCTTCAATGATAATTGAACTACATATTACAGTACAATACAGTATTTTCACATTTTTACATGTACTGACATTTAGAAATATATTGATTGTTTTTTTGTTTTTCAGTGGGATCCAAAGGTTGCCTCCCACAGGAGGGAGAGGCAGAATATTATCAGATGCGCAGGAAATTGCCATTGTTGACATGGCAATAATGCAATAAAACCGCAGTTATTTTTTTTCCCAGAGAAACATAAAACAAGGATGAAGCAGTTGTACTCTGTACCCTTTGAGAGAAACGGTGAACGTGTGAAAGAACTCCGGTATCAATATGTCCAGGTAAGATGTCTGTTCAATAACCAATCCGGCTACATACACAGCTATGCATAATGTATAATTCTGTACAACTGTAGACTTCCTGTATTTTAGAGAGTAATGGAGTCAGACAAACTACACATACATTCATCTTTGTGGATGAAGCTGGATTCGACATGGCAAAAACACACCACAGGGGAAGAAATGTGATTGGACAGAGAGGAGTTAACATCACAATGTGATTGGACAGAGAGGAGCTAACATCACAATGTGATTGGACAGAGAGCAACCGTGGATGTCCCAGGACAGAGAGGAGTTAACATCACAATGTGATTGGACACAGAGCAACCGTGGATGTCCCAGGCCAGAGAGGAGCTAACATCACAATGTGATTGGACACAGAGCAACCGTGGATGTCCCAGGCCAGAGAGGAGCTAACATCACAATGTGATTGGACACAGAGCAACCGTGGATGTCCCAGGCCAGAGAGGAGCTAACATCACAATGTGATTGGACACAGAGCAACCGTGGATGTCCCAGGCCAGAGAGGAGCTAACATCACAATGTGATTGGACACAGAGCAACCGTGGATGTCCCAGGCCAGAGAGGAGCTAACATCACAATGTGATTGGACACAGAGCAACCGTGGGATGTCCCAGGCCAGAGAGGAGCTAACATCTCAATGTGTTCAGCACTGTCTAATGATGGTTCGCTGTTACACAAACCACTCATTGGCCCCTACTACACAGAGAGACTAACTTCTTTTCTTGATAATCTGAATAATCCACGTGTGCCAGCGGAGGAGGGAGGGGCAAGACACTCCCCTCTACCGTCGTTGTCGTGTGGGATAATGTGGCATTCCACCACTATGCTGCAGTCACAGACTGGTTTGCTGCACATCCCAGGATGTCAGTACTATTCCTGCCTCCATACTCCCCCGTCTTAAACCACATAGAGGAGTTTTACTCTGCTTGGAGATGGACGGTTTATGACCAACATCCACATGACCAGATGACCTTACTGGAGGCCATGAATGCAGGGTGTGGAGACACTTCTCCTGAAGACTGCCAGGCTGTGGAGACACTTCTCCTGAAGACTGCCAGGCTGTGGAGACACTTCTCCTGAAGACTGCCAGGCTGTGGAGACACTTCTCCTGAAGACTGCCAGGCTGTGGAGACACTTCTCCTGAAGACTGGCAGGGTGTGGAGACACTTCTCCTGAAGACTGCCAGGGTGTAGAGACACTTCTCCTGAAGACTGGCAGGGTGTAGAGACACCTCCTGAAGACTACCAAGGTGTAGAGACACCTCCTGAAGACTGCCAGGGTGTGGAGACACTTCTCCTGAAGACTGCCAAGGTGTAGAGACACCTCCTGAAGACTACCAAGGTGTAGAGACACCTCCTGAAGACTACCAAGGTGTAGAGACACCTCCTGAAGACTACCAAGGTGTAGAGACACCTCCTGAAGACTACCAAGGTGTAGAGACACCTCCTGAAGACTACCAAGGTGTAGAGACACCTCCTGAAGACTACCAAGGTGTAGAGACACCTCCTGAAGACTACCAAGGTGTAGAGACACCTCCTGAAGACTACCAAGGTGTAGACACCTCCTGAAGACTACCAAGGTGTAGAGACACCTCCTGAAGACTACCAAGGTGTAGAGAGACCTCCTGAAGACTACCAAGGTGTAGAGACACCTCCTGAAGACTACCAAGGTGTAGAGACACCTCCTGAAGACTACCAAGGTGTAGAGACACCTCCTGAAGACTACCAAGGTGTAGAGACACCTCCTGAAGACTGCCAAGGTGTAGAGACACCTCCTGAAGACTACCAAGGTGTAGAGACACCTCCTGAAGACTACCAAGGTGTAGAGACACCTCCTGAAGACTACCAAGACACTTCTCCTGAAGACTACCAAGGTGTAGAGACACCTCCTGAAGACTGCCAAGGTGTAGAGACACTTCTCCTGAAGACTACCAAGGTGTAGAGACACCTCCTGAAGACTACCAAGGTGTAGAGACACCTCCTGAAGACTACCAAGGTGTAGAGACACCTCCTGAAGACTGCCAAGGTGTAGAGACACTTCTCCTGAAGACTACCAAGGTGTAGAGACACCTCCTGAAGACTACCAAGGTGTAGAGACACCTCCTGAAGACTACCAAGGTGTAGAGACACCTCCTGAAGACTACCAAGGTGTAGAGACACCTCCTGAAGACTACCAAGGTTGGATTAGACATTCCAGAAGACACTTTCCACGATGCATCACCAGAGAAGACATCAGATGTGATGTTGATGAGAACTTGTGGCCAAATGCAGGAGAGAGGGAGAACTAGAACCCTCACAGTACTGTACAGTATGAGTGATTTTACTATACATGTTGATGAGAACTAGAACCCTCACAGTTCTGAACAGTTTGAGTGATTATACTATACATGTTGATGAGAACTAGAACCCTCACAGTTCTGTACAGTATGAGTGATTATACTATACATGTTGATTATGTTTTTTATATATATATTACTGCAGCCCTGGAATCTGAGGAATTTGTTTTTTTGTTTCAACAAATAAATTAGAATATGCAAATATATAGAAAAAATAAAGGCTATTGAAGCAAATTGCTGCATTTCTGATTAATTATTATTACATATACTTTAGTACAGTCAATAAAGTGAAAAGGTGTTATTCTCATTCTATAATGAAATAATGATTTATGTGAGAAATCATTCAGAATTCAAATAGAAAAGTTCATAGTTTATGTAACGCTGCCTGTTCGTGTTTTTTAGGTCAGTGTGTTATGAGTGACAATGTATGCTTTCTGAGTGAGAACTGTGGCCAGTGTTCTGGTCGAACAAGCTTATTTTGAGACATGTCTGAAGTGTTTTGGTGGTTTGAGTGAGTTTTGGAGGTGAGATTAACTTTTTGGCCCACATGCATGTTGGTAATGCAGACTGTGAAGAGTTTTGAAAAGGTGGCTTCAGTATTGACCGATGCTTGTTAACAATTGAAAAAAGCTTTAATTCTGAAAGTTAGGCATTAACCTACAAATCTTAAGGTACGGGTTAAGGTTTGGGATAAAAACAAAACAAAAAAACGTTATATTACTGGAAAAGAACTTGCAACTTTTAGAATCAGAGGAAGATGCTTACGCCCAACCACCACCTTCGTCAACAACACCCGAGCAAAACTCAAACCCACTTGAAAGTAACAGCTCTCACTGTACACGTCATCTCCCGACATCCTCAGACATGGATGATACAGAGAGAGAGAGAGAGAGAGAGAGAGAGAGAGAGAGAGAGAGAGAGATGTCTGTGATGTTGATGGTATTTTAACCTGTTGCATCTCTAGGGGCGCTATTTCATTTTTGGATAAAAAACGTTCCCGTTTTAAGCGCAATATTTTGTCACGAAAAATTTCTGAAGCTCTGTTTTCTAATGTCTCCTTATATGGCTGTGAATGCGACAGGAATAAGCTTAGACCTTCTGCCATTTCCCCAAGATGTCGGCAGCATTGTGACATATTTGTAGGCATATCATTGGAAGATTGACCATAAGAGACTACATTTTCCAAGTGTCCGCCTGGTGTCCTGCGTCGAAACTGGTGCGCAAAGCCAGGTGCAAGTATTTTTCCATTTGATAGAGGGGAGAAACCATGCTTCCATGAACGATATATCATTGAAGAGATATGTGAAAAACACCTTGAGGATTGATTCTAAACAACGTTTGCCATGTTTTCAGTCGATATTATGGAGTTAATTTGGAAAAAAGTTCGCGTTTTGAGGACTGAATTTTCGGGTTTTTTTGGTAGCCAAATGTGATGTATAAAACGGAGCTATTTCTAATACACAAAGAATCTTTTTGGAAAAACTGAGCATCTGCTATCTAACTGAGAGTATCCTCATTGAAAACATCAGAAGTTCTTCAAAGGTAAATTATTTTATTTGAAGGCTTTTATGTTTTTGTTGAAATGTTGCGTGCTAGATGCTAACGCTAATGCTAACGCTAAATGCTACGCTAGCTAGCTACTTTTACACAAATTATTGTTTTTCTATGGTTGAGAAGCATATTTTGAAAATCTGAGATGACAGTGTTGTTTACAAAAGGCTAAGCTTGAGAGATGGCATATTTATTTCATTTCATTTGCGATTTTCATGAATAGTTAACGTTGCGTTATGGTAACGAGCTTGAGGCTGTAGTCACGATACCGGATCCGGGTTTGGGAGATCAGAGAGGTTAAATGATAAAATATACAGACCAAAAATTACAATTGGCTGAACTTAAACTCTTTAACATCATCCTCAGCTCTGGCATCTGTCCCAGTATTTGGAACCAAGGACTGGTCACCCCAATCGACAAAGTGGAGACACATTTGACCCCAATAACTACTGTGGAATATGAAACAACAGCAACCTTGGGAAAATCCTCTCTATTATCATTAACAGCAGACTCGTATACTGAACAATATATAAATGCAACATGCAACAATTTCAAAGATTTTCCTGAGTTACAGTTCATAAAAGGAAGTCAATGAATTTGTATTAATTAATTAAGCCCTAATCAATGGATTTCACACGAATACTGTTCTGCATCTGTTGGTCACAGATACCTTTAAAAAAAAAAGGTAGGGGCGTGATACGAAAACCAGTCAGTATCTGGTGTGATCACCGTTTGCCTCATGCAGCGTGACACATGTCCTTCTCATAGAGTTGACCAGGCTGTTGATTGTGGCCTGTGGAATGTTATTCCGACTCCTCTTTAATGGCTGTGCGAAGTAGCTGGACATTGGTGAGAACTGGAACACGCTGTCGTACATGTCTGGCCACAGAAGAATTTCTACATTTTCAGCTTCCAGGAATTGTGTTACAGATCCTTGCGACATGGATCCGTGCATTATCATGCTGAAACAGGAGGTGATTGCGGCAGATGAACGGCACGACAATTGGCCTCAAGGTCTCGTCACGGTATCTCTGTATGTTCAAATTGCCATTGATTCTCTAAAACGATGCAGGCGGCTTATGGTAGAGAAATGAACATTACATTATCTGGCAACAGCTCTGGTGAACATTCCTTCCTAAAAGGAAGGTATTCCCAAGTCTTCTATAACAAAGCCATCATCTACAGAGAGATTAACCTAGAGAAGAGTCCCGTAAGCAAGCTGGTCCCGAGGCTCTGTTCACAAACACAAACACACCCCACAGAGCCCCAGGACAGCAACACAATTAGACCCAACCAAATCATGAGAAAACAACAAGATAATTACTTGACACACTGGAAAAAAAACAGAGCAAACTGTTGACCCTAAACAGAGAGCACACAGTGGCAGAAAACCTGACATTTTGACTGACACAAAATTAATGAAAGTTTTGTCTATGTACACATTCAATGAACATAGCCTTGCTATTGAGAAAGTTGAAGCCAGGTGTGGTTCTAAATCAGAGGCAGCTGTCTATCGTTGTCTCTGATTGAGAACCATATTTAGGTAGCTTTTCCCCACTGGGTTTTTGTGGGTAGTTGCTTTCTGTTTTTGTGTGTCTGCACCAGACAGAACTGTTTCGGTTGTTCTCTTTGTTATTTTTGTTAATTCAGTGTTCCGTTAAATAAACAAGATGAACATGTACCACCCTGCACCTTGGTCCTCACCTTCTTCCACCAACAGCCGTTACAGAACTACCCACCACCAATGGACCAAGCAGCGTGGTAAAAGGAGATATGGACATGGGCTAGAAGGGATCGCCTCCCATGGGAACAGGTGGAGGCAGCAGGAGAAGGGAACCAGCATTACGAGGGAACACGGCTGGCAAGGAAGCCCGAGAGGCAGCCCCCCAAATATTTTTTTGGGGGTGGCACACGGGAGTCAGGTCAGGTTGGAGACCTGAGCCCACTCCCCCGTGCTTACCGGGGCGAGCATGTGACTGATCAGGCCCCGTGCTATGGGGTGATGCGACTGTGTCACAGGCCGGTGTGCTCGGTGCCAGCGTCCCGCATTTGCCGGGTGGAAGCTGGCATCCAGCCAGAACGGGTGGGGCCAGCTATGCGGTCGAGACCGCCAGTGCGCCTCCACGGCCCTGTGTATCCAGTGCCTCGGCCAAGGAAGAGGCCTCCTGGATGTTCCCAGAACCAGGTCTCCTGTGTCTCCCTCCAGCCCGGAGCTGCCAGAGTCTCCCTCCAGCCCGGAGCTGCCAGAGTCTCCCTCCAGCCCGGAGCTGCCAGAGTCTCTCTCCTGTCCGGAGCTGCCAGAGTCTCCCTCCAGCCCGGAGCTGCCAGAGTCTCCCGCCTGTCCGGAGCTGCCAGAGTCTCCCTCCTGCCCGGAGCTGGAATGGTACGATTAAACACTGGAATGGTACGATGTGCAGAAGATGAATGTGCAAGTAGAGATACTGGGGTGCAAAGGAGCAAAATAAATAAATAAATACAGTATGGGGAGGGGGTAGATTAGATGGTCTATTTACAGATGAACTATGTACAGGTGCAGTGATCTGTGAGCTGCTCTGACAGCTGGTGCTTAGAGCTAGTGAGGGAGACATGAGTCTCCGGCTTCAGAGATTTTTGCAGTTCGTTCCAGTCATTTGCAGCAGAGAACTGGAAGGAAAGACGACCAAAGAAGGAATTGGCTTTGGGGGTGACCAGTGAGATATACCTGCTGGAGCGCGTGCTACGAGTGGGTGCTGCTATGGTGACCAGTGAGCTGAGATAAGGTGGTGCTTTACCTAGCAGAGACTTATAGATAACCTGTAGCCAGTGGGTTTGGCGGCGAGTATGAATCGAGGGCCAACCAATGGGGAATAGGTGACAAAACGGATGGCACTGTGACAGACTGCATCCAGTTTGTTGAGTAGAGTGTTGGAGGCTATTTTAGAGATGACATCACCAAAGTCGAGGATACATTACTATGTAATATATTCGTATGTAATGTAGTGGCATTTAATGTAGTACTAGATAATGTATTACCATAAAATGTATAAGTATGTAATATATTACAATATAATGTATTAGTATGTGATGTATTAGTAGTGATGTGTTAGTGTATAATGTGTAAGTATGTAATATATTACAATATAATGTATTAGTATGTAATGTATTAGTAGTGATGTGTTAGTGTATAATGTATAAGTATGTAATATATTACAATGTAATGTATCTACTATTAGTAGTGATGTGTTATTAGTAATGCATTACTGTGTAATGTATTAGTATGTAATCTATTATTATATAATGTATTAGTCCATAATGTATTAGTCTATAATATACTGGAATATAATGTATTAGTATTTAATGTATTAGTAGTAATATATTAGTATATAATATATTACTATGTAATGTATTAGTAGTATTGTATTAGTATTCATGTAATGGTATTCAATGTATTAGTATTTAATGTATTAGTAGTAATGTACTAATAGTAATGCATTCGTATGTAATGTATTAGTAGTAATGTATTAGTATGTAATGTATTAGCATGTAATGTATTAGTATGTAATGTATTAGTATGTGATGTATTACTATATAATGTATCCCCGAGCTCACAAGGTACAAAACTGTCATTCTGCCCCTGAACAGGCAGTTAACCCACTGTTCCTAGACCAGATAACCCACTGTTCCTAGACCAGTTAACCCACTGTTCCTAGACCAGTTAACCCACTGTTCCTAGACCAGTTAACCCACTGTTCCTAGACCAGTTAACCCACTGTTCCTAGACCAGTTAACCCACTGTTCCTAGACCAGATAACCCACTGTTCCTAGACCAGTTAACCCACTGTTCCTAGACCAGTTAACCCACTGTTCCTAGACCAGTTAACCCACTGTTCCTAGACCAGTTAACCCACTGTTCCTAGACCAGTTAACCAACTGTTCCTAGACCAGTTAACCCACAGTTCCTAGACCAGTTAACCCACTGTTCCTAGACCAGTTAACCCACTGTTCCTAGACCAGTTAACCCACTGTTCCTAGACCAGTTAACCCACTGTTCCTAGACCAGTTAACCCACTGTTCCTAGACCAGTGAACCCACTGTTCCTAGACCGTCATTGAAAATAAGAATTTTCTTCTTTAACTGACTTGCCTAGTTAAATAAAGGTACAAAAATAAAAAATAGACTTCAGGAATACTAATTGGTTGAAATGTTGTATGTTTGTCTTCCAATTTGTTACTTCGGGAGAACTTCGTTATAACTTCCGCTGTAACAATGAGTGATCATGTTTCTCACTTACCAGCATGGTTTTGACCTATAATATTCCAAACAGGAAGGAATAAGTATTGCCGCTGTTTTTCAGCAGAAACTTTTTGGTTCTGCTTTGTTTCTCTCTATTCTGCGCTTATACCTCTTTGATCGAACAAACTGCCATAACTCATTTTTACATATCAGCCAAGCCCAGTTCTCCCGGCCTTCATTAGGATTTTGACAACTGTTCACCATCTCAGCTAATCTGCCAGGTAGCATTAATAACAGGAAGTGTGCGTGTGTGTGTTCGAGCGCATGCACTTTTGTGTATGTGTATTATCAGCCGGACCAGCTGGGCTCTGCGGAAGCTGAGAGAGACAGATATAAAATAAAGAGTGTCAGCATGTAGCCTGTGAGGTGCTAATCCCACACTAGCAGTCCAAACTACCTGAGACGTATTAATTATGCCCTTGTAACATCTGCCACGCAGAGGCAGTTATTCTTCATGTGCAAGTGCGTTTTATTCATATAAACCCAAACAATCTAATCCTGCTCAAAATGCGGTCGGTCTGTCTGGTGGGTAGAGTGTCTGGGATGTGGGGAGGGGGGGGTCTGTCTGGTGGGTAGAGTGTCTGGGATGTGGGGAGGGGGGGGTCTGTCTGGTGGGTAGAGTGTCTGGGGTGTGGGGGGGGTCTGTCTGGTGGGTAGAGTGTCTGGGATGTGGGGGGGGGGGGGTGTCTGGTGGGTAGAGTGTCTGGGATGTGGGGAGGGGGTCTGTCTGGTGGGTAGAGTGTTGGGATGTGGGGAGGGGGTCTGTCTGGTGGGTAGTGTGTCTGGGATGTGGGGAGGGTGGGGTCTGTCTGGTGGGTAGAGTGTCTGGGATGTGGGGTGGGGGTCTGTCTGGTGGGTAGAGTGTCGGGATGTGGGGAGGGGGTCTGTCTGGTGGGTAGAGTGTCGGGATGTGGGGAGGGGGTCTGTCTGGTGGGTAGAGTGTCGGGATGTGGGGAGGGGGTCTGTCTGGTGGGTAGTGTGTCTGGGATGTGGGGAGGGTGGGGTCTGTCTGGTGGGTAGAGTGTCTGGGATGTGGGGTGGGGGTCTGTCTGGTGGGTAGAGTGTCTGGGATGTGGGGGGGGTCTGTCTGGTGGGTAGTGTGTCTTGGATGTGGGGAGGGGGGGATCTGTCTGGTGGGTAGAGTGTCTGGGATGTGGGGAGGGGGGGTCTGGTGGGTAGAGTGTCTGGGGTGTGGGGGGGGTCTGTCTGGTGGGTAGAGTGTCTGGGATGTGGGGGGGGGGGGTGTCTGGTGGGTAGAGTGTCTGGGATGTGGGGAGGGGGTCTGTCTGGTGGGTAGTGTGTCTGGGATGTGGGGAGGGTGGGGTCTGTCTGGTGGGGAGAGTGTCTGGGATGTGGGGTGGGGGTCTGTCTGGTGGGTAGAGTGTCTGGGATGTGGGGGGGGGTCTGTCTGGTGGGTAGTGTGTCTGGGATGTGGGGAGGGGGGATCTGTCTGGTGGGTAGAGTGTCTGGGATGCGGGGGGTGGTCTGTCTGGTGGGTAGAGTGTCTGGGATGCGGGGGGGGGGGGGGTCTGTCTGGTGGGGGGAGTGTCTGGGATGTGGGGGGGTGGTCTGTCTGGTGGGTGGAGTGTCTGGGTTGTTCTATATCCGCCCGCCATCATGACACAGAGCATCTCAAATCCCTCCGATCATATCTTAGTCAGTCTGATGCAACTCCTGACTGGAATAGAAACTGCCTGCATGTCTGTGTGTCTGTGTGTCTTATTCATTTATGTTGTCTGGTCTCTGTCTGTGATGTCATGAGAATGTCTGTGATGTGGAACGTGTCTCACAGGATCACACAACCGCAGCAGGAGATCACAATCTCAAAGCAGAGCATTATCTGCCAGCAGCCATTCCGTAATCATGTTACCGGGGTGCGTTGTACCGTTTGTTTACATGTACAGTCCGAAGTATGTGGCTCTCTGACGAGGCGAGGAAGGTTTGCGTGTGTGTGTGTGTGTGTGTGTGTGTGTGTGTGTGTGCGCGGCGTGCGTGTGTCTGTCTCTGACTCTTATCTTTGACTCTGTGGCGAGGAGGGTTTCCCTCGACCGACAGCCAGAATTTTTTCCCAAAGATTATTAGCATCCTGACTGATGAAGGTGTTGAGTTGAATGTGTTGAGTTGATGCTGGCTACCAAAGCAAATACACCACCTTCAGATACTGTAGATAAGGACCAATGGATGTTTATGGAGGTGTCAATGTTGTCTTGTTTGATGAGCTACTAATGAAAGACAAAAAATATCATAATGGCCATGCTGTGCTATAACAACTCCTATGCTATTGAAGACATGTTGTAATCCACTCTAGATCAATAACATTATTATCCAGTGGTGCTAATTCCCCTTGAAAGAATATGGCAGGTAAGGGGTTAAACAGTCTGGCAGGTAAGGGGTTAAACAATCTGGCAGGTAAGGGGTTAAACAGTCTGGCAGGTAAGGGGTTAAACAATCTGGCAGGTAAGGGGTTAAACAGTCTGGCAGGTAAGGGGTTAAACAATCTGGCAGGTAAGGGGATAAACAGTCTGGCAGGTAAAGGGTTAAACAATCTGGCAGGTAAGGGGATAAACAGTCTGGCAGGTAAGGGGTTAAACAATCTGGCAGGTAAGGGGTTAAACAGTCTGGCAGGTAAGGGGTTAAACAATCTGGCAGGTAAGGGGTTAAACAGTCTGGCAGGTAAGGGGTTAAACAATCTGGCAGGTAAAGGGTTAAACAGTCTGGCAGGTAAGGGGTTAAACAATCTGGCAGGTAAGGGGTTAACCAGTCTGGCAGGTAAGGGGTTAAACAATCTGGCAGGTAAGGGGTTAAACAGTCTGGCAGGTAAGGGGTTAAACTATCTGGCAGGTAAGGGGTTAAACATTCTGGCAGGTAAGGGGTTAAACAATCTGGCAGGTAAAGGGTTAAACAGTCTGGCAGGTAAAGGGGTTAAACAGTCTGGCAGGTAAAGGGTTAAACAGTCTGGCAGGTAAAGGGGTTAAACAGTCTGGCAGGTAAAGGGTTAAACAGTCTGGCAGGTAAAGGGTTAAACAGTCTGGCAGGTAAAGGGTTAAACAGTCTGGCAGGTAAAGGGGTTAAACAGTCTGGCAGGTAAAGGGTTAAACAGTCTGGCAGGTAAAGGGTTAAACAGTCTGGCAGGTAAAGGGGTTAAACAGTCTGGCAGGTAAAGGGTTAAACAGTCTGGCAGGTAAAGGGGTTAAACAGTCTGGCAGGTAAAGGGTTAAACAGTCTGGCAGGTAAAGGGTTAAACAGTCTGGCAGGTAAAGGGTTAAACAGTCTGGCAGGTAAAGGGTTAAACAATCTGGCAGGTAAAGGGTTAAACAGTCTGGCAGGTAAAGGGTTAAACAGTCTGGCAGGTAAAGGGTTAAACAGTCTGGGGTTGAAGGGTTAAAAGGTTAAATGTTCACAGTACTAAGTGAGTCAGCAGTTTAAGCTGCTAAAGCTGTCTAAGTTTAAGCTGTCTAAGTCAACAAACCTGTTCCTGAGTATAAGTCTGCTGATCCTATTAGGCCTCTTCTACCCTGGCCAAAGGGTTACAACTAGTTAGTAGTCCACCTCTACCCTGGCCAAAGGGTTACAACTAGTTAGTAGGCCACCTCTACCCTGGCCAAAGGGTTACAGCTAGTTAGTAGGCCTCTTCTACCCTGGCCAAAGGGTTACAACTAGTTAGTAGTCCACCTCTACCCTGGCCAAAGGGTTACAACTAGTTAGTAGGCCACCTCTACCCTGGCCAAAGGGTTACAGCTAGTTAGTAGGCCTCTTCTACCCAGGCCAAGTACTACAACTAGTTAGTAGGCCACTTCTACCCTGGCCAAAGGGCTATAACTAGTTAGGTTAGTAGGCCTCTTCTACCCTGGCCAAAGGGCTATAACTAGTTAGTAGGCCTCTTCTACCCTGGCCAAAGGGTTACAGCTAGTTATTAGGCCTCTTCTACACTGGCCAAAGGAATACAACTTTAGTAGGCCTCTTCTACACTGGCCAAGGGAATACAACTTTAGTAGGCCTCTTCTACCCGGGCCAAGTACTACAACTAGTTAGTAGGTCTCTTCTACCCTGGCCAAAGGGTTACAGCTAGTTAGTAGGCCTCTTCTACCCAGGCCAAGTACTACAACTAGTTAGTACGCCTCTTCTACCCTGGTCAAAGGGTTACAACTAGTTAGTAGGCCACCTCTACCCTGGCCAAAGGGTTACAACTAGTTAGTAGGCCACCTCTACCCTGGCCAAAGGGCTATACCTACTTAGTAGGCCACTTCTACCCTGGCCAAAGGGTTAAAGCTAGTTAGTAGGCCTCTCCTACCCTGACCAAAGTGTTATAGCTAGTTAGTAGGCCTTTCTACCCTGGCCAAAGGGCTATAACTAGTTAGTAGGCCTCTTCTACCCTGGCCAAAGGGTTACAGCTAGTTATTAGGCCTCTTCTACACTGGCCAAAGGAATACAACTTTAGTAGGCCTCTTCTACCCGGGCCAAGTACTACAACTAGTTAGTAGGCCTCTTCTACCCTGGCCAAAGGGTTACAGCTAGTTAGTAGGCCTCTTCTACCCAGGCCAAGTACTACAACTAGTTAGTAGGCCACTTCTACCCTGGCCAAAGGGTTACAGCTAGTTAGTAGGCCTCTTCTACCCAGGCCAAGTACTACAACTAGTTAGTAGGCCACTTCTACCCTGGCCAAAGGACTACCACTAGTTAGTTGACCACTTCTACCTTGGCCAAAGGGTTACAACTAGTTAGTAGGCCTCTTCTACCCTGGCCAAAGGTTACAGCTAGTTAGTTCACCAACAATCACAGCTTTTGTAGCCAGTTATTCAGGTGTAAGTTATTTACCTGTATGCCACATTATGATATGTGACAAAACTTCACGAAGGACTGCAGATGCTGTTCAAGTCTTTCCTTGCATAGCCCTCCATCAACCTGCATTCAATACCTGGCCTTATAGAAACCAGAGCTAAAGGAAATGGCTTGTGTTTCCCCTTCCTTTGAGTGTTTGGCCTCAGTCTACATGCAACAGTACGTCTACATGCAACAGTACATGCTGTTCCTAGAGGCAGCACATCCTGGCTGTTCCTAGAGGCAGCACATCCTGGCTGTTCCTAGAGGCAGCGCAACCTGGCTGTTCCTAGAAGCAGCGCATCCTGGCTGTTCCTAGAGGCAGCGCATCCTGGCTGTTCCTAGAGGCAGCGCATCCTGGCTGTTCCTAGAGGCAGCACATCCTGGCTGTTCCTAGAGGTAGCGCAACCTGGCTGTTCCTACAGGCAGCACATCCTGGCTGTTCCTAGAGGCAGCGCATCCTGGCTGTTCCTAGAGGCAGCGCATCCTGGCTGTTCCTAAAGGCAGCACATCCTGGCTGTTCCTAGAGGCAGAACATCCTGGCTGTTCCTAGAGGCAGAACATCCTGGCTGTTCCTAGAGGCAGAACACCCTGGCTGTTCCTAGAGGCAGCACATCCTAGCTGTTCCTAGAGGCAGTACGCCCTGGCTGTTCCCAGAGGCAGCGCATCCTGGCTGTTCCTAGAGGCAGTACACCCTGGCTGTTCCTAGAGGCAGCACATCCTGGCTGTTCCTAGAGGCAGTACCCCCTGGTTTGTCCTAGAAGCAGTACCCCCTGGTTTGTCCTAGAAGCAGTACCCCCTGGTTGGTCCTAGAGGCAGTACACGCTGGCTGTTCCTAGAGGCAGCACATCCTGGCTGTTCCTAGAGGCAGAACACCCTGGCTGTTCCTAGAAGCAGTGCATCCTGGCTGTTCCTAGAGGCAGCGCATCCTGGCTGTTCCTAAAGGCAGCACATCCTGGCTGTTCCTAGAGGCAGAACATCCTGGCTGTTCCTAGAGGCAGAACATCCTGGCTGTTCCTAGAGGCAGAACACCCTGGCTGTTCCTAGAGGCAGCACATCCTAGCTGTTCCTAGAGGCAGTACGCCCTGGCTGTTCCTAGAGGCAGAGCATCCTGGCTGTTCCTAGAGGCAGTACACCCTGGCTGTTCCTAGAGGCAGCACATCCTGGCTGTTCCTAGAGGCAGTACCCCCTGGTTGGTCCTAGAAGCAGTACCCCCTGGTTGGTCCTAGAGGCAGTACACCCTGGCTGTTCCTAGAGGCAGCACATCCTGGCTGTTCCTAGAGGCAGAACACCCTGGCTGTTCCTAGAAGCAGTGCATCCTGGCTGTTCCTAGAGGCAGCGCATCCTGGCTGTTCCTAAAGGCAGCACATCCTGGCTTTTCCTAGAGGCAGAACATCCTGGCTGTTCCTAGAGGCAGAACATCCTGGCTGTTCCTAGAGGCAGAACACCCTGGCTGTTCCTAGAGGCAGCACATCCTAGCTGTTCCTAGAGGCAGTACGCCCTGGCTGTTCCTAGAGGCAGCGCATCCTGGCTGTTCCTAGAGGCAGTACACCCTGGCTGTTCCTAGAGGCAGCACATCCTGGCTGTTCCTAGAGGCAGTACCCCCTGGTTGGTCCTAGAAGCAGTACCCCCTGGTTGGTCCTAGAGGCAGTACACCCTGGCTGTTCCTAGAGGCAGCACATCCTGGCTGTTCCTAGAGGCAGAACACCCTGGCTGTTCCTAGAGGCAGCACATCCTGGCTTTTCCTAGAGGCAGCACATCCTGGCTCTTCCTAGAGGCAGCACATCCTGGCTGTTCCTAGAGGCAGCGCATCCTGGCTGTTCCTAAAGACAGCACATCCTGGCTGTTGCTAGAGGCAGCACATCCTGGCTGTTCCTAGAGGCAGCGCATCCTGGCTGTTCCTAGAGGCAGTACACCCTGGCTGTTCCTAGAGGCAGCACATCCTGGCTGTTCCTAGAGGCAGTACCCCCTGGTTGGTCCTAGAGGCAGTACCCCCTGGTTGGTCCTAGAGGCAGTGCCCCCTGGTTGGTCCTAGAGGCAGTATACCCTGGCTGTTCCTAGAGGCAGTACCCCCTGGTTGGTCCTTATCCTCCCTGATATCCGTCTCTCAGTTACAGGGTCAACCAGGGAAATTGACCTTTCCCACTCCCATAATCACTCCCTCAGGACATTAATTTGTGGAATGATCAGGAGTTGGAGGGGACAGCCCTGCTATTGGTCTGTCCTGTTATGTTTATCTCTCTATGTCCTCTTACTTCACCCAGGTGTTTTCTTTGGTGACATTCTGTGAGCACACACTGAGATATATGCACTCTCACTCACTCACACACACACACACACACACACACACACACACACACACACACACACACACACACACACACACACACACACACACACACACACACACACACACACACACACACACACACACACACACACACACACACACACACACACACACACACACACCATGCAAACTAGCTATACCCTACACAACCAAACCTTATCCTACCATACCCTACCAAACCCTACAATACTCTACCCTACCATAACATACCATACCATACTGCTACAGGCGTCATCATAGTTCCCCCAGGGAACCTGCACCGGGAAGATCCCAGTGATACGGTGCTGAGGGGGTAGTGTTTCAGGAGCAGTGATACGGTGCTGAGGGGTAGTGTTTCAGGAGCAGTGATACGGTGCTGAGGGGGTAGTGTTTCAGGAGCAGTGATACGGTGCTGAGGGGGTAGTGTTTCAGAGGCAGTGATACGGTGCTGAGGGGGTAGTGTTTCAGGAGCAGTGATACGGTGCTGAGGGGGTAGTGTTTCAGGAGCAGTGATACGGTGCTGAGGGGGTAGTGTTTCAGGAGCAGTGACACGGTGCTGAGGGGGTAGTGTTTCAGAGGCAGTGATACGGTGCTGAGGGGGTAGTGTTTCAGGAGCAGTGATACGGTGCTGAGGGGGTAGTGTTTCAGAGGCAGTGATACGGTGCTGAGGGGGTAGTGTTTAAGAGGCAGTGATACGGTGCTGGAGGGGGTAGTGTTTCAGGAGCAGTGATACGGTGCTGAGGGGGTAGTGTTTCAGAGGCAGTGATACGGTGCTGAGGGGGTAGTGTTTAAGAGGCAGTGACACGGTGCTGAGGGGGTAGTGTTTCAGAGGCAGTGATGCGGTGCTGAGGGGGTAGTGTTTCAGAGGCAGTGATACGGTGCTGAGGGGGTAGTGTTTCAGGAGCAGTGATACGGTGCTGGAGGGGGTAGTGTTTCAGGAGTAGTGACACGGTGCTGAGGGGGGTAGTGTTTCAGAGGCAGTGATACGGTGCTGAGGGGGTAGTGTTTCAGGAGCAGTGATACGGTGCTGGAGGGGGTAGTGTTTCAGGAGTAGTGACACGGTGCTGAGGGGGTAGTGTTTCAGAGGCAGTGATACGGTGCTGGAGGGGGTAGTGTTTCAGAGGCAGTGATACGGTGCTGAGGGGGTAGTGTTTCAGGAGCAGTGATACGGTGCTGAGGGGGTAGTGTTTCAGGAGCAGTGATGCGGTGCTGAGGGGGTAGTGTTTCAGAGGCAGTGATACGGTGCTGAGGGGGTAGTGTTTCAGAGGCAGTGATACGGTGCTGAGGGTGTAGTGTTTCAGAGGTAGTGATACGGTGCTGAGGGGGTAGTGTTTCAGAGGCAGTGATACGGTGCTGAGGGGGTAGTGTTTCAGAGGCAGTGATACGGTGCTGAGGGGGTAGTGTTTCAGGAGCAGTGATACGGTGCTGAGGGGTAGTGTTTCAGAGGCAGTGATACGGTGCTGAGGGGGTAGTGTTTCAGGAGTAGTGACACGGTGCTGAGGGGGTAGTGTTTCAGAGGCAGTGATACGGTGCTGAGGGGGTAGTGTTTCAGAGGCAGTGATACGGTGCTGAGGGGGTAGTGTTTCAGAGGCAATGATGCGGTGCTGAGGGGGTAGTGTTTCAGAGGCAGTGATACGGTGCTGAGGGGGTAGTGTTTCAGAGGCAGTGATACGGTGCTGAGGGGGTAGTGTTTCAGAGGCAGTGATGCGGTGCTGAGGGGGTAGTGTTTCAGAGGCAGTGATATGGTGCTGAGGGGGTAGTGTTTCAGAGGCAGTGATATGGTGCTGAGGGGGTAGTGTTTCAGGAGTAGTGACACGGTGCTGAGGGGGTAGTGTTTCAGGAGTAGTGACACGGTGCTGAGGGGGTAGTGTTTCAGAGGCAGTGATACGGTGCTGGAGGGGGTAGTGTTTCAGAGGCAGTGATACGGTGCTGAGGGGGTAGTGTTTCAGAGCCAGTGATATGGTGCTGAGGGGGTAGTGTTTCAGGAGTAGTGACACGGTGCTGAGGGGGTAGTGTTTCAGAGGCAGTAATACGGTGCTGAGGGGGTAGTGTTTCAGGAGCAGTGATACGGTGCTGAGGGGGTAGTGTTTCAGAGGCAGTGATACGGTGCTGAGGGGGTAGTGTTTCAGGAGTAGTGACACGGTGCTGAGGGGGTAGTGTTTCAGGAGCAGTGATATGGTGCTGAGGGGTAGTGTTTCAGGAGTAGTGACACGGTGCTGAGGGGGTAGTGTTTCAGAGGCAGTGATATGGTGCTGAGGGGGTAGTGTTTCAGAGGCAGTGATACGGTGCTGAGGGGGTAGTGTTTCAGAGGCAGTGATATGGTGCTGAGGGGGTAGTGTTTCAGGAGTAGTGACACGGTGCTGAGGGGGTAGTGTTTCAGGAGTAGTGACACGGTGCTGAGGGGGTAGTGTTTCAGAGGCAGTGATACGGTGCTGAGGGGGTAGTGTTTCAGAGGCAGTGATACGGTGCTGAGGGGTAGTGTTTCAGGAGCAGTGATACGGTGCTGGAGGGGTAGTGTTTCAGGAGCAGTGATACGGTGCTGGAGGGGTAGTGTTTCAGGAGCAGTGATACGGTGCTGGAGGGGGTAGTGTTTCAGGAGTAGTGACACGGTGCTGAGGGGGTAGTGTTTCAGAGGCAGTGATACGGTGCTGAGGGGGTAGTGTTTCAGAGGCAGTGATACGGTGCTGAGGGGTAGTGTTTCAGGAGCAGTGATGCGGTGCTGAGGGGTAGTGTTTCAGAGGCAGTGATACGGTGCTGAGGGGGTAGTGTTTAAGAGGCAGTGATACGGTGCTGAGGGGGTAGTGTTTCAGAGGCAGTGATACGGTGCTGAGGGGTAGTGTTTCAGGAGCAGTGATGCGGTGCTGAGGGGTAGTGTTTCAGAGGCAGTGATACGGTGCTGGAGGGGGTAGTGTTTCAGAGGCAGTGATACGGTGCTGAGGGGGTAGTGTTTCAGGAGCAGTGTTATGGGTTAAATTGGAGAGTGGAGGGGACAGGAGAGGCAGGGAGAGGAGAACAGGACATTAATAGTATTTGGCAGTAAGAATTCATCTCGTCTTTAGGTGTCTGCTGTGTTAAAGGTTTTAATGTGTGACATGTGTGACCTGGCATTCTTTAGGTGTGTCTCCAGACGTCTGTGTATGTGTCTGGGTCCAACAGAAGTATGTAAATGACAGAAACAGGTCGCCTCTTTCATGATGGTTTAATTGTTTTTGGTGAGTGGGGGTGTCCATGTGTATGCCTGTCTGAGGTAGTTTACTTGCTACACTTTGTGTGTGTGTGTGTGTGTGTGTGTGTGTGTGTGTGTATGTGTGTGTGTGTGTGTGTGTGTGTGTGTGTGTGTGTGTGTGTGTGTGTGTGTGTGTGTTGTCTTGAGATAGCTGACTGGCTGCTGTAGGGTATAGTTACTGTTGTTTGTTGTTGTTTGTGAGTGTTTTATCAGGGCTCTGGATGTTTATTTACCCAGCGGTCAGGAGCTATATGGCCCCGCAAGGGTTGGGGGAAACCCAGCAAGAGACTAGGGGCAGCTCGTGAACACACACACACACCCTTGTCATCACTACGGGTGTGTGTGTTCACACGTGGAGTGCCCGTGTTGACGGAACCAGTGTGTGTGTTTACACGCTGCTTCCAGTCACCATGTGTCACTTTGTCCCCAGACATCTCACCTGTCACACACAGGGGGTGGGCATGGCAGTGGATGGTGCCGCACCGGGGGGTAAGGACAGACAACACCATTAGGGGAAGAAAAAGGGGGGAGAGGGAGAATAAATACCATAGAGAAGAGAGAGGGAGAAGTAGAGGGATGGGATAGGAGAGGAGAGGAGAGGAGAGGAGAGGAGAGGAGAGGAGAGGAGAGGAGAGGAGAGGAGAGGAGAGGAGAGGAGAGGAGAGGAGAGGAGAGGAGAGGAGAGGAGAGAGGAGAGGAGATGAGAGGGTGAGAGGATATATTGTTCTTGTTTATTTCACTTTTGTACATTATCTACCTCACTTGCTTTGACAATGTTAACACATGTTTCCCATGCCAATAAAGCACCTTGAATTGAATTGGATAGGTATAGGAGAAGATAGAGGGAGTGGATAGAGGGAGATGATAGAGGGATAGGATAGAGGGAGAGGAGAGGATAGAGGGAGATGAGAGGATAGAGAGATAGGATAGGATAGATGGAGAGGAGAGAGTGAGAGAATATAGGGATATGATAGAGGGATAGGAGAGGATAGATGGAGAGTTGCGGATAGAGGGATAGGAGAGGATAGGAGAGGATAGAGGGAGAGGAGAGAGGCAGATGAGAGAGGAGACGAGAGGAGAGAGGCAGCGGATAGAGGGATAGGAGAGGATAGGGGGAGAGGATAGAGTGATAGGATAGAGGGATAGGATAGAGGGAGAGGAGCGGATAGAGGGAGAGGAGAGGATAGAGGGAATGGAGAGGATAGAGAGATAGGAGATGATAGAGGGAATGGAGAGGATAGAGAGATAGGAGATGATAGAGGGATATGCGAGGATAGAGGGAGAGAATAGTGGGATGTGAGACATGGACAAGGACAATGTCAGGGACAGAAACACGTGGATCAGTTGAAAGAAACGTCTCAAACTAGAATGCTACCAAGGGACCATCGTACAAATCTTCACCTCTCCTTCTCCCCCTCTCTCTCCTTTCCTGCTGTGGGGTAATGTTTTGCTAAACGTTTTAGTATGAGTATGGGGGACTGTGAGAACCCTAAAATCACCCCTCTTCTCCTGGATGTGTTCCCAGCGCTTTGAAAGAGGTCAAAGGTCATACCTAACTGATCCCGGACTATGGTTGAAACCAGAAAAAAAGTATGGTAGACACCAGGAGCCAGGAAGGGTAGACACCAGGAGTCAGGTATGATGACACCAGAAGCCAGGTATGATGACACCAGAAGTCAGGAAGGGTAGACACCAGGAGCCAGGAAGGGTAGACACCAGGAGCCAGGAAGGATAGACACCAGGAGCCAGGAAGGGTAGACACCAGGAGTCAGGTATGATGACACCAGAAGCCAGGTATGATGACACCAGAAGTCAGGAAGGGTAGACACCAGGAGCCAGGAAGGGTAGACACCAGGAGCCAGGAAGGATAGACACCAGGAGCCAGGAAGGGTAGACACCAGGAGCCAGGAAGGATAGACACCAGGAGCCAGGAAGGGTAGACACCAGGAGCCAGGAAGGATAGACACCAGGAGCCAGGAAGGATAGACACCAGAAGCCAGGAAGGATAGACACCAGGAGCCAGGAAGGGTAGACACCAGGAGACAGGAAGGATAGACACCAGGAGCCAGGAAGGGTAGACACCAGGAGTCAGGAAGGATAGACACCAGGAGCCAGGAAGGATAGACACCAGGAGCCAGGAAGGATAGACACCAGGAGCCAGGAAGGGTAGACGCCAGAAGCCAGGTATGGTAGACACCAGGAGCCAGGAAGGGTAGACGCCAGAAGCCAGGTATGGTAGACACCAGGAGCCAGGAAGGGTAGACACCAGAAGCCAGGTATGGTAGACACCAGAAGCCAGATATGATGACACCAGAAGACAAGATGATGACACCAGGAGCCAGGTAGGGTAGACACCAGGAGCCAGGTATGGTAGACACCAGGAGCCAGGTAGGGTAGACACCAGAAGACAGGTTGGGTAGACACCAGGAGCCAGGTAGGGTAGACACCAGAAGACAGGTATGGTAGACACCAGGAGCCAGGTAGGGTAGACACCAGGAGCCAGGAAGGGTAGACACCAGAAGACAGGTAGGGTAGACACCAGGAGCCAGGTAGGGTAGACACCAGAAGACAGGTAGGGTATACACCAGAAGCCAGGTAGGGTAGACACCAGAAGACAGGTATGGTAGACACCAGAAGACAGGTGTGGTAGACACCAGAAGCCAGGTATGGTAGACACCAGAAGCCAGGTATGGTAGACACCAGATGCCAGGTATGGTAGACACCAGAAGCCAGGTATGGTAGACACCAGAAGACAGGTAGACACCAGAAGCCAGGTATGGTATACGCCAGAAGCCAGGTATGGTAGACACCAGAAGACAGGTATGATAGACACCAGAAGCCAGGTATGGTAGACACCAGAAGCCAGGTATGGTAGACACCAGAAGCCAGGTATGGTAGACACCAGAAGACAGGTGTTGTAGACACCAGAAGACAGGAAGACACCAGAAGACAGGTATTGTAGACACCAGAAGACAGGTAGGGTAGACACCAGAAGACAGGTAGGGTAGACACCAGAAGCCAGGTAGGGTAGACACCAGAAGACAGGTAGGGTAGACACCAGGAGACAGGTAGACACCAGAAGACAGGTTTGTGGACATCTCATGTCCAAAGGCCAGATATAATGAACTGACATGGAGGCCAGATATAAAGAACTGACATGGAGGCCTGATCTAATGAACTGACATGGAGGCCTGATCAAATGAATTGACTTGGAGGCCTGATCTAATGAACTGACATGGAGGCCTGATCTAATGAACTGACATGGAGGCCTGATCTAATGTACTGACATGGAGGCCTGATCTAATGTACTGACATGGAGGCCTGATCTAATGAACTGACATGGAGGCCTGATCTAATGAACTGACTTGGAGGCCTGATCTAATGATCTACAAGTTCCAAACCTGTTCATCCACCGTCATGGAGGCAGTGACCTTTTCTTTTCAGAACTTCCCTCCATTGATCTGCCCCGTTGGCAGAGTAGTCTGGTACGTTGCCTCCCCTTGCGCCGAGGTGGCGCCATCGCCCACAAAATCAAACATGGCTGCCAGTGCTTGGTGTTGTCACTCTCAGTGGCATTGAGCGGGTGCCAGCGGCGGGCATTCCTTCACCGGAGTTAGCATTCAGTCTGCATAGGGCAAGTCAAGCAGGCTTTAGTGTCCCACCCAACCAGAGTCACCACTCTGTGGTGGGGGATACAAATGTGGCGAGTCAATGAAAGTCTCTCTCTCTCACACACACACACATACACACACACTCAGACAGTCAGACACACACACACACACACACACACACACACACACACACACAATCACTTAGTTAGAAAGCACCATTCAGGGACACATTTAGTGAGTTAGACAGGGGCTTTCAAAGAAATACATTTAGAAAGAGTCACATGGTTGCACATCCACAGAATGGAGGAACGTGCCCTCATTCCCCAATGGCATGCCAAATTCTCTATTAGTGTCTGAGCTTTTCCATGTGATTTGTGTTCACCAGAATTAAATGACATCATGTTCACCACAATTCAATGCCATCATGTTCACCACTATCCGATGACATCATGTTCACCACTATCCGATGACATCATGTTCATCACCCTCCGATGACATCATGTTCACCACTATCCGATGACATCATGTTCACCACTATCCGATGACATCATGTTCATCACCCTCCGATGACATCATGTTCACCACTATCCGATGACATCATGTTCACCACTATCCGATGACGTCATGTTCACCATTATCCGATGACGTCATGTTCACCACTATCCGATGACATCATGTTCATCACCCTCCGATGACATCATGTTCACCACTATCCGATGACATCATAGCGACGTTATAAGATTGCAACTGTAAAAAAGTCAAACGCTTGAGCCGATGCACACCCCAACTAACGGACAATAAACTGCTGAAAAATAAAGAAAGCAACCATGAAGCCTTGGTGGTTAAGTTGATCAATTGGTTATGAAGCATGAACACGACCTTGTAAAGTTTCAGTGAGCTGTCATTACATGAAGAGTCATCCAATGGTTAAAATGAAATATCGTTGGAATGTTCATCCTAACATTCACTAAAACATTGTGCACATTGGGCAAATGTTCTAACAGCACAACAACTCAGCACTTGTGGTCATGATTATAGAATATTTGCATATTTGTATAAAACCATTTGCCTGATGTTGCAAAGTACATTCCTGTAAGATGTTTAATCTGTTCTTTGAAAGTTCCCAGAATGTTTCTTCGGTTGGGTTAGAACATTGTGGTTTCAAGAAAGGAGATATATATATTCACAAAACACAACATCTGTCCAGGTGTGTAGACATTCAGATAATATTTGTATTAGAGGGTGAATAGAACGTTCCTTCGATTCCTTACTCCCCTCCTCCACCACATATCTACAACACACTGTGTGCCCTCAGGCCCCTCCTCCACCACTACCACATATCTACAACACACTGTGCGCCCTCTGGCCCCTCCTCCACCACTACCACATATCTACAACACACTGTGTGCCCTCAGGCCCCTACTCCACCACTACCACATATCTACAACACACTGTGCGCCCTCTGGCCCCTCCTCCACCACTACCACATATCTACAACACACTGTGCGCCCTCTGGCCCCTCCTCCACCACTACCACATATCTACAACACACTGTGTGCCCTCAGGCCCCTCCTCCACCACTACCACATATCTACAACACACTGTGCGCCCTCTGGCCCCTCCTCCACCACTACCACATATCTACAGTACAGGACATTCCCTTGATGCTGTAAGAATGAAATAAGTATGTTTTTATAATGTTCTCAGCCTATTTGTTTTAGATTGAACATAGTAGTCCATTGATGTTGATGGACTACCTTTATGTGATATAGTCGTTTTGAGCGATTAAACAAAATTTTGTTTATTATCATTTATTTATTTATTAATTAAAGAACTAACGGACCAACATCGGTTTAATTATTTAAATTCCATTTCGTTCTGTTTTTTTCCCCCCTGTGATCTCAATGTGCACATTGCACGGTTTCTTTAAAGATGAAGCAGAACAAGCCCGAACTGAGAGATGTAGTAGGGAGTTGTAGTTTCCAACAGGCCAGTATTCTACATAGTTTAACAGATGTAGTAGGGAGTTGTAGTTTCCAACAGGCCAGTATTCTACATAGTTTAACAGATGTAGTAGGGAGTTGTAGTTTCCAAAAGGCCAGTATTCTACATAGTTTAACAGATGTAGTAGGGAGTTGTAGTTTCCAACAGGCCAGTATTCTACATAGTTTAACAGATGTAGTAGGGAGTTGTAGTTTCCAACAGGCCAGTATTCTACATAGTTTATCACATAAAAAGTGGTCATATTAATTATCGAACTGAAACCGAACCGACCTCAAATAACCACTATTCGCTCAGCACTATGATATACAGTAGATTAGGGATGGGCAGCTTTGACGGCGGTGTGGGCCACAAGAAATCTGGACTCAGCAGTTTCTCACTGGTCTCTGTACGCACATGTGCACAATTCTTCAAGTTCTGTCAAATTGGTTGTTGATCATTGATGGATGACCCTTTTCAGGTATTGACTTTTTTTCCCAAGTAGATTTATGTCAAAACTGTAACTCGGCCATTCAGGAATATTCACTGTCTTCTCGGTAAGCGACTTCAGTGTTAATTTGGCCTTGTATTTTAGGTTACCCTTCTCCCAGTGTCTGGTGGAAAGCAGACTGAACAATTTTTTCCACTAGGATTTTGCCTGTGCTTATCTCCATTACATTTCTTTTTTATCCTTAAACACTCCCTAGTCCTTGCCGGTGACAAGCATACCCATAACATGATGCAGCCTCCACTATGCTTGAAAATATAAAGAGTGGTACTCAGTATTGTGATGTATTGGATTTGTCCCAAACATAACACTTTCTACTTAGGACAACAATGTAATTGATTGACCACAATTTTTGCAGTATTACTTTAGTGCCTTGTTGCAAACAAAATGCATGTTTTGAAATACTTCACTCTGTCAATTGGGTTAGTATTGCGGAGTAACTACAGTGTCGTTGATGCATCTTCAGGTATCTCCTATCACAGCCATTAAACTCTGTAACTGTTTAAAGTCACCATTGGCCTTATGGTGAAATCCCTGAGCAGTTTCCTTCCTCTCTGGCAACTGAGTTAGGAAGGACGCCTGTGTCTTTGTAGTGACTGGGTGTATTGATACACCATCCAAAGTGTAATTAATATCTTCACAATGCTCAACGGGATATTCAATGTCTTTTAACCATCTACCAATATGTGCCCTTCTTTGCATTGCAAAACCTCCCTGGTCTTTGTGGTTGAATCTGTGTTTGAAATGTACTGCTTGACTGGGGGACTTTACAAATAATTGTATGTGTGGGGTACAGAGATGAGGTAGTCAATCAAAAATCATGTTAACACAATTATTGCACACAGAGTAAATCCATGCAACTTATTATTTGACTTGTTAAGCACATTCTTACTCCTGAATATATTTAGACTTGTCATAACAAAGGGGTTGAATACTTATTGACTCAAGACATTTCAGCATTTCATTTTTTATTCATCTGTAAACATTTAGAAAAACATAATTCCATTTTTGACAGAATGAGGTATGCTTGTAGGAAAAAGACAATACCCCATAATGTCATAGTGGAATTATGTTTTTCTAAATGTTTACAAAAAAAAATCTAAATGTGATCAATTTTACTGTAAATTCAGGCTGTAACACAACACAATCTAAAAAAAGTCAAGCTGTCTGAATGCTTTCTGAAGGCACTGTATTTGTACATTATTATTATTGATCCGAGTGCTTAAAAAAAAAATGTGGGGGGGGCGGCATGTGGCGCATCCCTGATATAGAGACACATGGCATTTGAACTTAATCATACAAACACAACTACAACCTGGACATGTGGGGTTTGAACCAACCTAATGTTGGTTCCCAAGCTAGGTCCTCTGCACCACCAGGGAGGCTCTCTTTCTTCATTGTTCAGTATGGTTGCCGTGGCAGTGTGGTTGCCGTGGCAGTGTGGTCGATCAGGATTCCCTTTCAGCCTCCGTAGACATAACTAACCCTGGGATATCCTGGTAACTGGGTTATTCACCACCACTCTACCCATCCTCTTTATACGCCGTGCTCTTCTGGGACCATATTTAAATCCAAGACTCTTGATTTTCAGATCATGAAAGATAAACCAGCAGCGGGACCACATTAAACATAGGGGCGGCAGGTAGCCTAGTGGTTAGAGTGTTGGACTAGTGACCAGCAGGTAGCCTAGTGGTTAGAGTGGAGGGGCGACAGGTAGCCTAGTGGTTAGAGTGGAGGGGCGGCAGGTAGCCTAGTGGTTAAAGTGGAGGGGCGACAGGTAGCCTAGTGGTTAGGGTGGAGGGGCGACAGGTAGCCTAGTGGTTAGAGTGGAGGGGCGACAGGTAGCCTAGTGGTTAGAGTGGAGGGGCGACAGGTAGCCTAGTGGTTAGAGTGTAGGGGCGGCAGGTAGCCTAGTGGTTAGAGTGGAGGGGCGGCAGGTAGCCTAGTGGTTAGAGTGGAGGGGCGACAGGTAGCCTAGTGGTTAGAGTGTAGGGGCGGCAGGTAGCCTAGTGGTTAGAGTGTAGGGGCGGCAGGTAGCCTAGTGGTTAGAGTGGAGGGGCGACAGGTAGCCTAGTGGTTAGAGTGGAGGGGTGGCAGATAGCCTACTGGTTAGAGTGTAGGGGCGGCAGGTAGCCTAGTGGTTAGAGTGGAGGGGCGGCAGGTAGTCTAGTGGTTAGAGTGGAGGGGCGACAGGTAGCCTAGTGGTTAGAGTGGAGGGGCGACAGGTAGCCTAGTGGTTAGAGTGGAGGGGCGACACGTAGCCTAGTGGTTAGAGTGTAGGGGCGGCAGGTAGCCTAGTGGTTAGAGTGGAGGGGCGGCAGGTAGCCTAGTGGTTAGAGTGGAGGGGCGACAGGTAGCCTAGTGGTTAGAGTGTAGGGGCGGCAGGTAGCCTAGTGGTTAGAGTGTAGGGGCGGCAGGTAGCCTAGTGGTTAGAGTGGAGGGGCGACAGGTAGCCTAGTGGTTAGAGTGGAGGGGTGGCAGATAGCCTAGTGGTTAGAGTGTAGGGGAGGCAGGTAGCCTAGTGGTTAGAGTGGAGGGGCGGCAGGTAATCTAGTGGTTAGAGTGGAGGGGCGACAGGTAGCCTAGTGGTTAGAGTGGAGGGG
>NC_048567.1:78637292-78659792 GCF_013265735.2 Oncorhynchus mykiss | reverse complement strand
GAGCGGACCCCAGACCTCGCAACCATAAAGGGCAATGGGCTCTATGACTGATTCAAGTATTTTTAGCCAAATCCTAATTGGTATGTTGAAATGTATGTTTCTTTTGATGGCATAGAATGCCCTTCTTGCCTTGTCTCTCAGATCGTTCACAGCTTTGTGGAAGTTACCTGTGGCGCTGATGTTTAGGCCAAGGTATGTTTAGTTTTTTGTGTGCTCTAGGGCAACAGTGTCTAGATTGAATTTGTATTTGTGGTCCTGGTGACTGGACCTTTTTTGGAACACCATTATTTTGGTCTTACTGAGATTTACTGTCAGGGCCCAGGTCTGACAGAATCTGTGCATAAGATCTAGGTGCTGCTGTAGGCCCTCCTTGGTTGGTGACAGAAGCACCAGATCATCGGCAAACAGCAGACATTTGACTTCGGATTCTAGCAGGGGGAGGCCGGGTGCTGCAGACTTTTCTAGTGCCCGCGCCAATTCGTTGATATATATGTTGAAGAGGGTGGGGCTTAAGCTGCATCCCTGTCTAACCCCACGACCCTGTGTGAAGAAATGTGTGTGTTTTTTGCCAATTTTAACCGCACACTTGTTGTTTGTGTACATGGATTTATAATCTCTCTCTGTTTCTCTCTCTCTCTCTCTCTGTTTCTCTCTCTCTCTGTTTCTCTCTCTCTCTGTTTCTCTATCTCTCTCTCTCTCTCGCTCTCTAGCAATCTCTATTTCTCTCTGTTTCTCTCTCACATACTCTCTCTTTCTTTCTCTCTCTCAATTCAATTCAATGTAAGGGCTTTATTGGCTTTTGAAAAATATATTAACATTGCCAAAGTAATTGAAGTAGATAATAACAAAAGTTAAATAAAATGTAAGTTATAAACAGTAAACATTACACTCACAGAAGTTAAAATGTCATAATATGTATATATACAGTGTTGTAACGATGTACAAATAGTTAAAGTACAAAAGGGAAAATAAATTAACATAAATATGGGTTGTATTTACAATGGTGTTTGTTCTTCACTGGTTGACCATTTTCTTGTGGCAACAGGTCATACATCTTGCTGCTGTGATGGCACACTGTGGTATTTCAGCAAGTACATATGGGAGTTTATCAAAATTGGGATTGTTATTGATTTCTTTGTGGATCTATGCAATTTGAGGGAAATATGTGTCTCTAATATGGTCATACATTTGGCAGGAGGTTAGGAAGTGCAGTTCAGTTTCCACCTCATTTTGTGGGCAGTGAGCACATAGCCTGTCTTCTCTTGAGAGCCAGGTCTGCCAACATCGGCTTTTCTCAATAGCAAGGCTGTGCTCACTGAGTCTGTACATAGTCTCTCTCTCTCTCACATTACTCCATACCATAACAAGCTTTGGGGGTCTTCTACCCACTCTGCCCCGCCCCCCTCTGCTAATCCTCGCTCCATCACACACACACACACACACACACACACACACACACACACACACACACACACACATACACACACACACACACACACACACACACACACACACACACACACACACACACACACACACACACACACACACACACATACACATATACACACACATATTTTATTATCTGTGTGGGGACCAAACAATTTATTCACATTCAAAATCCTATTTTCCTAACCCCTAACCGTAAACCTTAATGCCAAACCCCTAACTCTAATGCTAACCTTAATTCTAATCCTTACTCTAACCCATAAGCCTAAAATGGCCTTTTTCCTTGTGTGGGTCGGAAAAAATATACAACGCATGACACAAGCGCAGGTCGCTAATGGAGAGACGGATACACATTCCTCTGACACCGTCACCCACATGCGAAACAGAACCACTTCTCCTCCACTCTCTCCTTCGCTCATTCTCTCTCTCTTTCTTTCGTTCCATGTCATTTGGTTCCAAAGCTTTTAGAAACGGTCTCTGTCACTGTTTGCCGTGGCATCTTCTGGTAACTGGTTTTTAAAAATGACACCTCGTTGAATGAGAGAGAGAGAGAGAGAGAGAGAGAGAGAGAGAGAGAGAGAGAGAGAGAGAGAGAGAGAGAGAGAGAGAGAGAAAGTGCAATTTGGTGTTTTGTACGGAACGAGGGTGACATATATATTCAGTAAAGATCTATGGGATGGGTGGGGATGGGAACTGACTTGAGGCTCAATATGCATTAATGAGAGGAGTGATCTGTCAGGGTTGTCACTGAGCAGGAATTTTGCTATTGTAGAGTTCACTTTTCTATTCCACATTATTCACTAATTCTACTCCATATGATTCTGCATTCTACTCCATATGATTCTGCATTCTACACCATATGATTCTGCATTCTACACCATATGATTCTGCATTCTACACCATATGATTCTGCATTCTACTCCATATGATTCTGCATTCTACACCATATGATTCTGCATTCTACACCATATGATTCTGCATTCTACACCATATGATTCTGCATTCTACACCATATGATTCTGCATTCTACACCATATGATTCTGCATTCTACACCATATGATTCTGCATTCTATTCCATATGATTCTGCATTCTATTCCATATGATTATGCATTCTACTCCATATGATTCTGCATTCTATTCCATATGATTCTGCATTCTATTCCATTCTATTCCATATGATTCTCTATTCTATTCCATATGATTCTCCATTCTATTCCATATGATTCTCCATTCAATTCCATATGATTCTCTATTCTATTCCATATGATTCTCCATTCTATTCCATATGATTCTTCATACTATTCCATATGATTCTCCATTCTATTCCATATGATTCTCTATTCTATTCCACATAATTCTCTATTATATGCAATATAATGATGTATTCTATTCCTGTCCGCCCGGACAGGCAGGGGAGCCAACTTCGGCGGAAGTCGTAACAGTTCCACATAATTATCTTGTCTATTCCATATGATTCTCTATTCAATTCCACATAATTCTCTATTATATTCAATATCATTATCTATTCTATTCCATATAATTCTCTATTCTCTTCCATATGATTCTCGAGTCTATTCCATATAATTCTTTATTCAATTCAATAGAATTCTCTATTCTATTCCATATGATTCTCTATTCTATTCCATATGACTCTCTATTCTATTCCACCTGATTCTCTATTCTCTTCCATATGATTCTCGAGTCTATTCCATATAATTCTTTATTCAATTCAATAGAATTCTCTATTCTATTCCATATGATTCTCTATTCTATTCCACCTGATTCTCTATTTTATTCCATATGATTATCTAAGTGTGTGTGTGTGTGTGTGTGTGTGTGTGTGTGTGTGTGTGTGTGTGTGTATGTGTGTGTGTGTATGTGTATGTGATGTGTGTGTGAGTGTACACTGGGAACAGGGCTCTGACAAGCCCCATGTATATTCATTAGATTAGCCTGAGTGTGTTTCCATCTCTCATATGGCTGGGATCCACATCTGTCCCCGGCACTGTGTCTTCCTATAGATCACACTGTGTGTGTGTGTGTGTGTGTGTGTGTGTGTGTGTGTGTGTGTGTGTGTGTGTGTGTGTGTGTGTGTGTGTGTGTGTGTGTGTGTGTGTGTGTGTGTGTGTGTGTGTGTGTGTGTGTGTGTGTGTGTGTGTGTGTGTATGCTCGAGTGTGTGTCCACCACAAACCCATTTCTAAATACTCAGGAGAGAGCCTCATGCACTTCACAGGTGAGCAAATTGTCAAACTATGGAGACTGACCAAAACTATAAACGCAACATGCAACAATTTCAAAGATTTTACTAAGTTACAGTTCATAAAAGGAAATCAGTCAATTTAAATAAATAAATTAGGTCCTAATCTATGGATTTTCATGACTGGGAATACAGATATGCATCTGTTGGTCACAGATACCTTTAAAAAAAGGTAGGGGCGTGGATCAGAAGAGAGATATGGTGGTCACATCAGTATCTGGTTCCACCATTTGCCTCATGCAGCACAACACATCTCCTTCACATAGAGTTGATCAGGCTGTTGATTGTGGCCTGTGGAACGTTGTCCCACTCCTCTTCAATGGCTGTGCGAAGTTGCTGGATATTAGCGGGAACTGGAACACGCTGTCGTACACGTCGATCCAGAGCATCCCAAACATGTTCAATGGGTGACATGTCTGGTGAGTATGCAAGCCATGGAAGAGCTGGGACATTATCATGCTGAAACAGGAGGTGATGTCAACGGTTGAATGTTACAACAATGGGCCTCAGGATCTCGTCACGGTATCTCTGCGTTCAAATTGCCATTGATAAAATGCAATTTGGTTCATTGTCCGTAGCTTTTGCCTGCCCATACCATAACCCCACCGCCAGCATGGGGCACTCTGTTCACAATGTTGACATCAGCAAACCGCTCACCCACATGAAGCCATTCACACCTGTCAGGTGGATGGATTATCTTGGCAAAGGAGAAATGCTCACTAACAGGGATGTAAACACATTTTGTACACAACATTTAGGAGAAATAAGCTTTTTTGTGTGTATGGAACATTTCTGGGATCTTTTATATCATCATGAAACATGGGACCAACACTTTACATGTTGTGTTTTTTTATTTTTTGTTCAGTGCACATGTGATGATAGGAGTGAGTCCCCTGACGCTCCTGCCACACACAACATGCTTTGATAATATGTGTGTGCATCTGCTTGTGCATGCGTGTGCGTGTGCGTGTGTGATCATAAAAGGGCTGTGATCATTCAACTTTGAAGAAGAAATGCTATTTTCATCATACCATCAAACACATCTCCAGCCTCCAGCCTCCAGCCTCCAGTCTCCAGTCTCCAGCCTCCAGCCTCCAGCCTCCAGCCTTTTTCCATTGTAATAATCATCAGGCCCACCTGCTCATCCTAACTTACCACTCCAGATAAGTTACGCTTCGCCCTTCCCTGACTTCATAGAACTCACAGTCGGATCTTCATCAGAGCTTTAGTAGACTAAATACAACAACGGCTTTCACAATGAGAGATTGGGGCTACGAAAATACTGAAACAGCGTCTTTACCAAGGAGCTGGTGGGTATTAACAGTTGGCGCAGGCGGTGTTGTCATTTGAGCGACGTGGTTTTGTGAAACCCCCGCTGTCACAGGAAGCTTAATGTCACTCGTCGACAGCGTGAGGTAACAATGAAGGACATGCGATGGTGTTTAGCGACAGTGTGTGACTTCATCACTCTGAGCCACGGATCAATATGGCCTCCCGTGTGGAATGGCAGAGCCCAGAGAGCAGTTTCTCTCGTTAACGCTACCTCTGATCTCTCTTATCATCCCTCACTCGGTCTTTACCTGTTTCTACAACTTTTTCTCTCTTTATTCCTTTCCCTCTCTCTCGCTCTTCAACTATCTCTGTCTTTTACCTCTCTCTCTCTTCAAGTATCTCTGTCTTTACCTATCTCTCTCTTCAACTATCTCTGTATTTCCCTCTCTCTTGCTCTTCAACTATCTCTGTCTTTGCCTCTCTCTTGCTTTTCAAATATCTCTGTCTTTCCCTCTCTCTCACTTTTCAACTATCTCTGTCTTTCCCTCTCTCTCACTTTTCAACTATCTCTGTCTTTCCCTCTCTCTCACTTTTCAACTATCTCTGTCTTTCCCTATCTCTTGCTCTTCAACTATCTCTGTCTTTCCCTCTCTCTCGCTTTTCAACTATCAATTCAATTCAATTCAAGGGGCTTTATTGGCATGGGAAACATGTGTTAACATTGCCAAAGCAAGTGAGGTAGACAATATAAAGTGAATATATAAAGTGAAAAACAATAAAAATTAACAGTAAACATTACACATACAGAAGTTTCAAAACAATAAAGACATTACAAATGTCATATTATATATATATACAGTGTTTTAACAATGTACAAATGGTTAAAGGACACAAGATAAAATAAATAAGCATAAATATGGGTTGTATTTACAATGGTGTTTGTTCTTCACTGGTTGCCCTTTTCTCGTGGCAACAGGTCACATCTCTGTCTTTACCTATCTCTCTCTTCAACTATCTCTGTCTTTCCCTCTCTCTTGCTCTTCAACTATCTCTGTCTTTCCCTCTCTCTCACTTTTCAACTATCTCTGCCTTTACCTCTCTCTCTCTTCAAGTATCTCCGTCTTTACCTCTTTCTCACTTTTCAACCATCTCTGTCTTTCCCTCTCTCTTGCTCTTCAACTATCTCTGTCTTTCCCTCTCTCTCACTTTTCATCTATCTCTGCCTTTACCTCTCTCTCTCTTCAAGTATCTCCGTCTTTACCTCTCTCTCACTTTTCATCTATCTCTGCCTTTACCTATCTCTCTCTTCAAGTATCTCCGTCTTTACCTCTTTCTCGGTCTAACTTTTTTTCCTTTCAAATCAACACATATCTTAGCTGTTATCTAGTGGATGTACGTAGCTGTTGTATTTGGGTAGCATACAGGAAGGAAAAGGGAGATAACGCTCTCACTCACGTCACTCACACTGACTTGGACAAACGCAACACAATGGCTGAACAAACACCACTGGACTGGTTGATTGACTGACTGACTGACACTAGGTTTTCACAGCATCACTCATCACCATTCTGCCCCAGCACATTGCCAGAATGAGGTCACCATGTCTCAGACTTCCTGTTTGAACCAATCAGTGTTATCCGTGGAGAGGGGCTTTGGCTGCTGCAACGACAGGACATCAGTATGTGTTTCCCTGTGACAGAGACTGTGTGTGGTGGTGGTGGTGGGGGGGGGGGGGGGGGGATGCAGGGATGTGAATGACAGAGACTGTGTGTGGTAGTGGGATGCTGGGATGTGAATGACAGAGACTGTGTGTGGTAGTGGGGGGGTGAGAGTCACCACCTCACCTCCAAACTCCCACCTTCAGACTGAATCAACGCTGAGCACACAGACCCTCATGCTCACTGCAGCATCCTAAATAAATAACCTCTCTCTCCCTCTCTCTATACCCCCTCTCCCTCTCTCTATACCCCCTCTCCCTCTCTCTTTGTGGATCTGTGTAATCTGAGGGAAATATGTCTCTCTAATATGGTCATACATTGGGCAGGAGGTTAGGAAGTGCAGCTCAGTTTCCACCTCATTTTGTGGGCAGTGAGCACATAGCCTGTCTTCTCTTGAGAGCCATGTCTGCCTACGGCGGCCATTCTCAATAGCAAGGCTATGCTTACTGAGTCTGTACATAGTCAAAGCTTTCCTTAATTTTGGGTCAGTCACAGTGGTCAGGTATTCTGCCGCTGTGTACTCTCTGTGTAGGGCCAAATAGCATTCTAGTTTGCTCTGTTTTTTTGTTAATTCTTTCCAATGTGTCAAGTAATTATCTTTTTGTTTTCTCATGATTTGGTTGGGTCTAATTGTGCTGCTGTCCTGGGGCTCTGTAGGGTGTGTTTGTGTTTGTGAACAGAGCCCCAGGACCAGCTTGCTTAGCCTCTTGAATCTATGGGGGCGCTATTTCATTATTGGATAAAAAAAACGTGCCCGTTTTAAGCGCAATATTTTGTCACGACAAGATGCTTGACTATGCATATAATTGACAGCTTTGGAAAGAAAACACGCTAACGTTTCCAAATCTGCAAAGATATTGTCTGTGAGTGCCCCAGAACTGATGCTACAGGCAAAACCAAGATGAAACTTCAAACAGGAAGTGAACAAAATTTCTGAGGCGCTGTTTTCCATTGTCTCCTTATATGGCTGTGAATGCGCCAGGAACGAGCCTACACTTTCTGCTGTTTCACTAAGGTGTCTGCAGCATTGTGACGTATTTGTAGGCATATCATTGGAAGATTGGCCATAAGAGACTACATTTACCAAGTGTCCGCCCGGTGTCCTTTGTCGAAATTGGTGCGTAAGCTTCAGCTGCAAGCATTCTTCCATGGGATTCAGAGGAGAGAGCAGGCTTCCACGAACGTTATATCATCAAAGAGATATGTGAAAAACACCTTGAGGATTGATTCTAAACAACGTTTGCCATGTTTCAGTCGATATTATGGAGTTAATTTGGAAAAAAGTTCTGCGTTTTGATGACTGAATTTTTTTTTCTTTTTTTTTTCGGTTTTGAACAAAACGGATCGATTTCTCCTACACAAAGAATATTTTTGGAAAAACTGAACATTTGCTATATTCACGATCCCGGATCCGGGATGGCTAGTATCAAGAGGTTTTAAGGGACTCTTCTCCAGGTTCATCTCTCTGTAGGTGATGGCTTTGTTATGGAAGGTTTGGGAATCGCTTCCTTTTAGGTGGTTAATAGAATTTAACGTCTCTTTTCTGGATTTTGATAATTAGTGGGTATCGGCCTAATTCTGCTCTGCATGCATTATTTGGTGTTCTACGTTGTACACGGAGGATATTTTTGCAGATTTTTGTTTGTCCCATTTTGTGAAGTCTTGGTTGGTGAGCGGACCCCAGACCTCACAACCATAAAGGGCAATGGGCTCTATGACTGATTCAAGTATTTTTAGCCAAATCCTAATTGGTATGTTGAAATTTATGTTCCTTTTGATGGCATAGAATGCCCTTCTTGACTTGTCTCTCAGATCGTTCACAGCTTTGTGGAAGTTACCTGTGGCGCTGATGTTTAGGCCAAGGTATGTGTAGTTTTTTGTGTGCTCTAGGGCAACAGTGTCTAGATGGAATTTGTATTTGTGGTCTTGGTGACTGGACTTCTCTCTATACCCCCTCTCCCTCTCTCTGTACCCCCTCTCTCTCTCTCTATACCCCCTCTCCCTCTCTCTATACCCCCTCTCCTTCTCTCTGTACCCCCTCTCTCTCTCTCTACACCCCCTCTCCCTCTCTCTATACCCCCTCTCCCTCTCGCTGTACCCCTCTCCCTGTCTCTATACCCCCTCTCCCTCTCTCTATACCCCCTCTCCCTCTCTCCCTCTCTCTATACCCACTCTCCCGCTCTCTATACCCCCCCTCTCTCTATACTCCCTCTCCCTCTCTCTGTACCCCCTCTCCCGCTCTCTATACCCCCCCTCTCTCTATACCCCCTCTCCCTCTCTCTGTACCCCCTCTCCCTCTCTCTATACCCCATCTCCATCTCTCTGTACCCCCTCTCCCTCTCTCTGTACCCCCTCTCCCTCTCTCTATACCCCATCTCCATCTCTCTATACCCCCTCTCCCTCTCTCTGTACCCCCTCTCCCTCTCTCTATACCCCATCTCCATCTCTCTATACCACCTCTCCCTCTCTCTATACCACCTCTCCCTCTCTCTGTACCCCCTCTCTCTCTCTCTGTACCCCCTCTCCCTAACTATATACTCGCTCTCCCTCTCTCCCTCTCTCTTTACCCCATCTCCCTCTCTCTATACGCCCTCGATCTCTCGCTATACCCCCTCTCCCTCTCTCTATACCCCCTCTCCCTAACTCTATGCCCCTCTCTCCCTCTCTCTATACCCCCTCTCCCTAACTCTATACCCCCTCTACCTCTCTTCCTCTCTCTATGCACACTCTCCCTAACTATATACCCCTTCTCTCGATATGCCCTCTCCCTAACGCTATACTCCCTCTCCCTCTCTCTATACACCCTCTCTCTACACCCCCTCTCCCTCTCTCTATACCCCCCCTCTCTATACCCCCTCTCCCTCTCTTTATACCCCCTCTCCTTCTCTCCCTCTCTATACCCCCTCTCCCTCTCTTTATACCCCCTCTCCCTCTCTCTATACCCCCTCTTCTTCTCTCCCTCTCTATACCCCCTCTGCCTCTCTTTATACCCCCTCTCCCTCTCTCTATACCCCCTCGCTTTCTCTCCCTCTCAAAACCCCTTCTCCCTCTCTTTATACCCCCTCTCCCTCCCTCTATCCCTCCTCTCCCTCTCTCTGGAATGTTGTATCTGAATGCTCTGGAATCTGTGAGGCCTGTGGAATGTGTGTGAATGCTGCAGGAGTTGTGGCCATTGTTTTTTATTATGTTTGTGTGAGAGTGTGTTGTTTTGCCATCTTCTCAAGCATATAGTGTGGTTGTCTTCCACTCGCCCTCCCTTCCCCTCCCTCCATCTCTTCACCTCCCTTTCTCTTCCCATCTCTTTTTCCCTTTCCTCTCTCTCTTACCCTCTCTCTCTCCCTCTCTCTCTCTCTCTCTTACCCTCTCCTCTCTCTCTCTCTCTTACCCTCTCCTCTCTCTCTCTTTCTTACCCTCTCCTCTCTCTCTCTCTCTCCCTCTCTCTCTCTGTCTCTCTGTCTGTCTCTCTCGCTCTCTCTGTCTCTCCCTCTCTCTCTCTGTCTTACCCTCTCCTCTCTCTCTTACCCTCTCCTCTCTCTCTCTCTCTCTCTCTGTCTCTCTGTCTCTCTCTCTCTCTCTCTCTCTGTCTCTCTCTCTCTCTCTCTCTCTCTCTGTCTCTCTGTCTCTCTCTCTCTCTCTCTGTCTCTCTCTCTCTCCCACCATCCATTCCCTTTCCCACTCTCTCTCCCTATCACTCATTCCCTCTCTCATTCATCCCTCTCTCTACTTCCCTTTTCTCATTCCCTATCTCCTTCCCTCTCTCATTCTTCCCTCTCACTCCTTCCCACCCTCCCTCCCTCCATCCCCTCACCCATGCCCTGACATGATGAGCTACCATCCCAAACCTCTGTGTCAGCAGAACGTGTGCTGAATGAGCCTGTCTTCCCCTTATCTCTCCTACAACACAGCCCATACCTGTTCTCCTCGCTCTCCCAGCGCCACGTCGGCGTGACCAATCGGCTTACCCGCAGAACACCAGGGCACGCTGACCTGACCTCTGACCCTCTCCCATGATTCTCTTCTGCTGCCCGACACTGGACTACATGTTCTGCTCCATAAATGTCCCTCCGCTGTCTTGTGCCGTTCTCCCCCGACTTCAATGTGACAGCTCGCTCTGGCTGTCTGCGGACGGATCAGAATTGATACCTGTGTGTGTGTGTGTGTGTGTGTGTGTGTGTGTGTGTGTGTGTGTGTGTGTGTGTGTGTGTGTGTGTGTGTGTGTGTGTGTGTGTGTGTGTGTGTGTGTGTGTGTGTGTGTGTGTGTGTGTGTGTGTGTGTGTGTGTGTGTGAGTGTGTGTGTGTGTGTCTGTGGTGTGTGTGTGTGTGCGTGTGCGTGTGCGTGTCTGACTGACGCACTGAGATGTTCATGTGGCATGTTTCTATTTTTCCTGTCTCCTTCGTTATTGAAAGACACAAATATTATGTAAGTTAAGGAGAACCATCAACTATCCAGCTGCAGAGACGAGGTAACCTTGAAGTGGTTTTAAGGGCTACGTGCCACAAACAAAGTTAACTTCCCACAAAGGAAAGAGGGAAAGGGCTACCTGAGTATGGTTCCCAATCAGAGACAACGATAGACAGTTGTCCCTGATTGAGAACCATACCCGGACAAAACATAGAAATACGCAATCATAGAGAAATAAAATGACTCTCTAAGGTCAGGGTGTGACAAAGGCCCTTTTTTGGCCCATGACCCCATAACCCCATGACCCCATTTTGATTGTATATTTAACAGCCAATGTTTACTATGTTTTTATTTAGGCTATAGCAGTTAATTAAAAAACATTCTAACAGTATTTCTGATTTATCTTCTCAACTCACCATCACATACCCTTAATGTGGGGCCTGAGGTCCCGAGTTGGAATTCCATTTGGACCATTCAAAACGATGTATTTTTCCCAGTTGGAGTCTTATGCAGTTGTCTTGATCGCACTGAAGTCTGAGATTTCCCAGTTCTAGATTCCCAGTTGTTCTGAAGGAGTCCATAATGCTCGGAGGGAGACGGCAGGGGTGTTCCCTTTGAGTCAGGAACCAAAGTAGGTTCCAAAGTGCTCTTCCGTGCGTCGGAGGTGAACAGTCATCACTGGTGTAGGACACTTACTGATGCTGTTCTATGTTATTTTCTTTATATTACACACAACGTCAACCGAGTCTGTGTTTTTTTTACATCCGTTGTGAATAACAACAGTTCCTCTCTCAATGTGAAAAGCCTTTCCAACACTCCCCCTTGATAACCAATGCACCTCGGTTAAGCAAGGCACGAGGGGGTGTGGCATATGGCCAATATACCACGGCGAAAGGCTGTTCTTATGCACGACGCAACACAGAGTTCCTGGATACAGCCCTTAGCCGTGATATATTGGCCATATACCATCTACCACAAACCCCCGAGGTGCCTTATTGTTATTATAAACTGGTTACCTACGTAGATAGAGCAGTAAAAATAAATGTTTTGTCTTACCCGTGGTATACGGTCTGATATACCACGGCTGTCAGCCAATCAGCATTCAGGACCACCCAGTTTATAATGTGAAATAGAACATGGTCCTGCTCCGATCCCAAAGCTCCACCTAGTTTAGTGAACAGTTTACCTCTGAGTTCTGTGCTCCACCTAGTTTAGTGAACAGTTTACCTCTGGGTTCTGTGCTCCACCTAGTTTAGTGAACCGTTTACCTCTGAGTTCTGTGCTCCACCTAGTTTAGTGAACAGTTTACCTCTGAGTTCTGTGCTCCACCTAGTTTAGTGAACAGTTTACCTCTGAGTTCTGTGCTCCACCTAGTTTAGTGAACAGTTTACCTCTGGGTTCTGTGCTCCACCTAGTTTAGTGAACAGTTTACCTCTGGGTTCTGTGCTCCACCTAGTTTAGTGAACAGTTTACCTCTGAGTTCTGTGCTCCACCTAGTTTAGTGAACAGTTTACCTCTGAGTTCTGTGCTCCACCTAGTTTAGTGAACAGTTTACCTCTGAGTTCTGTGCTCCACCTCGTTTAGTGAACAGTTTACCTCTGAGTTCTGTGCTCAGCTCTTTTGTCAGTCAGTAGCTCTCGGTGGATCCATTCTAAGCTCAGTGGGTGTATCCTGCAATGTGTCCATGTAGCAGAGGGAGACACGTTCATCACTAGATTGCAGAGGCCCGCCGTCCCAACATAAGAAGGAGCCCCATCTATGCAAAAGCCCATCATTCGATCCCATATGGGAATCTGTTTTTCGTCAATACGGCCCCGCAGCCTAGTGAGTCAGAATGTCTTGATGAACAGCACCCCCAGACGTGTTCGGTTGTGGCCAAAAGTTTTGCGAATGACACAAATATTAATTTTCACAGTCTGCTGCCTCAGTTAGTATGATGGCAATTTGAATAAACTCCAGAATGTTATGAAGAGTGATCAGATGAATTGCAATTATTTGAACTGAATCCCCCCCCCCCCCCAAAAAAAACCATTTCCACTGCATTTAAGCCCTGCCACAAAAGGACCAGCTGACATCATGTCAGCGATTCTCTCGTTAACACAGGTGTGAGTAACATCTGACAAAAAAATATCTAAAGACACTGAAGCAGCAAACTTTGTGAAAATAAATATTTGTGTCATTCTCAAATACTTTTGGCCACGACTGTATAGTGAACAAAAGGCAATGAATGGGGCACAGCTAACGTCCTTCTGGAAGGCAGAAGAGTCTTTCAGTCAGAACATGAATTCGTAGTTTAATTAACAGAGTTATCTGACAAAGGTATTGATGTGAGTTTCTGAGCTGCTTCTTCCCCACACAATGTTTTCATCGTATCAATTGCAGCCGGTAATATCAGAGTCACTGTGATAGTGTGTGGTTTCATAGCGTCGGGGACCTAATCATTCACCGTGGGAATGATTCAAGTTCAAAGGTCAAGTGCTGCCTTTTCATTTTTCGAAAATGTTTAATTTAGATGATTAAAATGAAGCGTATTACAATAATTTGTAGATACATATATAATGTAGAAATTATTTTCTCCAGGATTTTGTCAATTCTCCCACGACCCCAATTTCACATCAGGCCCAATGTGGGGTCGCGTGGGGTCGCGACCACTTGTTTGGGAACCGGTGTGTGTGTGTGTGTGTGTGTGTGTGTGTGTGTGTGTGTGTGTGTGTGTGTGTGTGTGTGTGCGCGCTAGCCTCAGGAATCAATGGTGCAGAGGACCCTCCAGCCATCAGTCAACAGCAGTAACAAGACCCTCCAGCCATCAGTCAACAGCAGTAACAAGACCCTCCAACCATCAGTCAACAGCAGTAACAAGACCCTCCAGCCATCAGTCAACAGCAGTAAGAGAACCCTCCAGTCATCAGTCAAGAGCAGTAACAAGACCCTCCAGCCACCAGTCAACAGCAGTAACAAGACCCTCCAGCCATCAGGCAACAGCAGTAAGATAACCATCTTAAAAGACTTGCCATTGATACAACAACACAATAGCCACTTGGATGCTCCCAGGGGTTTTCTTCCACATCAAGGAACAACTTTGTAACCACACACACACACACTCACACACAGCAAACACAGACACACACACTCACATACAGCAAACACAGACACACACACTCACATACAGCAAACACAGACACACACACTCACACACAGCAAACACCGACACCCACAGACACACACAGCAAACACAGACACACACACTCACACACAGCGAATAAATACACAGACAGACAGACACACACACAGGACAGTAAGGGAAGAGAAGAGAAGACAGTAGGGGAAGAGAAGAGAAGAGAAGAGGAGAGGAGAGGAGAGGAGAGGAGAGGAGAGGAGAGGAGAGGAGAGGAGAGGAGAGGAGAGGAGAGGAGAGGTGAGGAGACAGTAAGAGAAGAGAAGAGAAGAGAAGAGAAGAGAAGAGAAGAGAAGACAGTAAGGGAAGAGAAGAGAATAAAAGAGAAGACAGAAAGGGGAAGGGAAGAGAAGAAAAGAAAAGACAGTAAGGGAAGAGAAGAGAAGAACACTGTAGGGGGTAAAAAAACAGAGGAAAATGGTTCCTCTTGCTCTTCACAAAATATTTGTCAGACCCTAGTTATTTTCCACTCCTAAATATACTGTATCTGTCCATGTTGTAACCAACTACCTGACAATGTAGTGCTGTGTCATCATCCCAGTGACTACCTGTTAGCTATCCTCCCAGTGACTACCTGTTAGCTATCCTCTCAGTGACTACCTGTTAGCTATCCTCTCAGTGACTACCTGTTAGCTATCCTCTCAGTGACTAGCTGTTAGCTATCATCTCAGTGACTACATGTTAGCTATCCTCTCAGTGACTACCTGCTAGCTATCCTCCAAGTGGCTACCTGTTAGCTATCCTCTCAGTGACTTCCTGTTAGCTATCCTCTCAGTGACTACCTGTTAGCTATCCTCCCAGTGACTACCTGTTAGCTATCCTCTCAGTGACTACATGTTAGCTATCCTCTCAGTGACTACCTGCTAGCTATCCTCCAAGTGGCTACCTGTTAGCTATCCTCTCAGTGACTTCCTGTTAGCTATCCTCTCAGTGACTACCTGTTAGCTATCCTCTCAGTGACTACCTGTTAGCTATCCTCCCAGTGACTACCTGTTAGCTATCCTCTCCGTGACTACCTGTTAGCTATCCTCTCAGTGACTACCTGTTAGCTATCCTCTCAGTGACTACATGTTAGCTATCCTCCTAGTGACTACCTGTTAGCTATCCTCCCAGTGACTACCTGCTAGCTATCCTCCCAGTGACTACCTGTTAGCTATCCTCCTAGTGACTACCTGCTAGCTATCCTCCTAGTGACTACCTGTTAGCTATCCTCCTAGTGACTACCTGCTAGCTATCCTCCTAGTGACTACCTGCTAGCTATCCTCCTAGTGACTACCTGCTAGCTATCCTCCCAGTGACTACCTGTTAGCTATCCTCCTAGTGACTACCTGCTAGCTATCCTCCCAGTGACTACCTGTTAGCTATCCTCCTAGTGACTACCTGTTAGCTATCCTCCTAGTGACTACCTGTTAGCTATCCTCCTAGTGACTACCTGCTAGCTATCCTCCTAGTGACTACCTGCTAGCTATCCTCCTAGTGACTACCTGTTAGCTATCCTCCTAGTGACTACCTGCTAGCTATCCTCCTAGTGACTACCTGTTAGCTATCCTCTCAGTGACTACCTGTTAGCTATCCTCCTAGTGACTACCTGCTAGCTATCCTCCCAGTGACTACCTGTTAGCTATCCTCCTAGTGACTACCTGTTAGCTATCCTCTCAGTGACTACCTGTTAGCTATCCTCCTAGTGACTACCTGTTAGCTATCCTCCCAGTGACTACCTGTTAGCTATCCTCTCAGTGACTACATGTTAGCTATCCTCCTAGTGACTACCTGTTAGCTATCCTCCCAGTGACTACCTGTTAGCTATCCTCTCCGTGACTACCTGTTAGCTATCCTCTCAGTGACTACCTGTTAGCTATCCTCTCAGTGACTAGCTGTTAGCTATCCTCTCAGTGACTACATGTTAGCTATCCTCCTTGTGACTACCTGTTAGCTAACAACACCAAACACAAAACAACGTCCTGCTGCGTCATCCTCCCGGTGACTACCTGTTAACTAACAACACCAAACACACAACAAACCAGCCAATCAGAAATTGTTTCAGAGGCCAGCAGATTGTCCTGTTTCTCTGAGTCACAGATTAGGCAACCGGCACTCAGAGAGCCGCCTTGAACGGGTGATGTTTAGATCACAGGAGGGATGGGAGTCAACTCTGACATCAAAGTGAGAGAGAGGGAGAAAAGGTATGAAAAAGGGAGTGAGAGAAAGACGGGGGGAGAGAAAGAGACATTCTTGTTTGAAGTGGCTCAATGGGGCGGCAGATAGCCTAGTGTTTAGAGCATTGGGCCAGTAACCGAAAGGTTACTAGATCGAATCACAGAGTTGACAAGGTAAAAATATGTTTGTTCCGCCCCTGAAGAAGGCAGTTAACCCACTGTTCCCAGGTCATCACTGTAAATAAGAATTTGTTCTTAACTGACTTGCCTAGTTAAATAAAGGTATAACAAAAAAAATGTAAGAACAACAAGCAAAGCAAAACCCCAAACAGACAAAGACAGAGACAGTTAAAGTATACACAGAAAGGAGGATAGATCATCTTACATTACTGTGACACTTCTACTTGACAAGTGATCTATAACGAGCACACCAGGTGAGTAGGTGAATGTGACTCACGATGGCTGGAAGGCATGACCATGGTTACAAGGGTGAATCAACATTCTTTCAACTGTCACAAACAACAATCTGGCAACACAGGGCTCCTGTATTATTTTCATTAAAGGAAAACTCCACCCCAGAAATGATCTTTTGGTATTCGTTTCTATTTGTAGGGAAATACCAACAATGATGAGACAGCCTAGAGGGAGGGGGTGAGGGCACTCGGAGTGTGATGTCAGGTAAACAACCTCTCACTCAACGTCAACAAAACAAAGGAGATGATTGTGGACTTCAGGAAACAGCAGAGGGAGCACCCCCATTATCCGCATCAAAGGGACAGTAGTGGAGAAGGTGGAAATGTTTTAGTTCCTTGGTGTACACATCACAGACAAACTGAAATGGTTCACCCACACCGACAGTGTGGTGAAGAAGACACAACAGCGCCTCTTCAACCTCAGGAGGCTGACAAAAATTTGACTTGTCACCTAAAACCCTGACAAACTTTTACAGATGCACAATCAAGAGCATCCTGTCGGGCTGTATCACAGCCTGGTACGGCAACTGCATCGCCCTCAACTGCAAGGCTCTCCAGAGGGAGGTGCTGTCTGCAAACCGCATAACCGGGGCAAACTACCTGCCCTCCAAGACACCTACAGCACCCGATGTCCCAGGAATGCCAAAAAGATCATCAAGGACAACAACCACCCGAACCACTGCCTGTTCTCCCCACTACCATCCAGAAGGTGAGGTCAGTACAGGGGCATCAAAGCTGGGACAGAGAGACTGAAAAACAGTTTATATCTCAAGGCCATCAGACTGCTAAACAGCAATCACTAACTCAGAGAGGCTGCTGCCTACATAGAGACTCATATCACTGGCCACTTTTAATAAATTGATCACTAATCACTTTAAACAATGCCACCTTAATAATGTTAACATATCTTACATTACTATTTTACCTTGCCTATGAAGCTCGGCCATCACTCATCCATATATTTATATGTACATATTCTTATTCCATCTCTTTAGATTTTGTGTGTATCAGGAATTGTTAGATTACTTGTTAGATATTTCTGCAGTGTCAGAACTAGAAGAACAAGCATGCGCTACTCTCGTATTTGATCTGATTAAACTATTGTTGACACAGCAAAGTGGCTGTATTTCTATATTTTGAAAGTCATATATCGTAAACCACCTGATTGCTGACATGCAAAACATGTTGGGGCTATACCAACAATGGACTAATGAAGCAAATACTAAAATAAAGTTTTGGGGTGGAATTTTCCTTTAAAGCATTCACACAGTTGTGTCCTCTCCAAATGTTATTTGTCTCTTTGTCAGATCTCTTTTGGGTGGGGCAAATCAAATCAAATTACATTTGATTTGTCACATGGGCCGAATACAACAGGTGTAGAACCTTACACTGAATTGCTTACTTACAAGCCCCTAACCAACAGTGCAGTTTACAAAAAATATGGATAAGAGTAAGTGATAAATGTAACAAGTAATTAAAGAGCAGCAGTAAAAAATAACAATATATACAGGGGGGTGTCGGTACAGACTCAATGTGGGGGGGAACCGGATAGTTGAGGTAGTATGAACTTGTAGGTAGAGATATTAAAGTGAATACGCATAGATGACAGCAGAGAGTGGCAGTGGTGAGGAGGGGGGAGGGTAGGGGGGGCAATGCAAAAGTCTGGGTAGCCATTTGACTAGATGTTATGGAGTGTTATGGCTTTGTGGTAGAAGCTGTTTAGAAGCCTCTTGGACCAAGACTTAGCACTCCAGTACCGTTTGCCGTGCTGTAGCAAAGAGAACAGTCTATGACTAGGGTGGCTGGAGTCTTTGACAATTTTTAGGGCCTTCCTCTGACGACACCGCCTGGTATAGATGTCCTGGTTGGCAGGAAGCTTGGCCCCAGTGATGTACTGGGCTGTTCGCACTACCCTCTGTAGTGCCTTGCGGTCAGAGGCCGAGCAGTTGCCATACCAGAAAGTGATGCAACCAGTCAGGATGCTCTCGATGGTGCAGCTGTAGAACCTTTTGAGGATGGGAGGACCCATGCCAAATATTTTCAGTCTCCTGAGGGGGAATAGGTTTTGTCATGCCCACTTCTCTACTGTCTTGGTGTGCATGAACCATGTTAGTTTGTTGGTGATGTGGATGCCAAGGAACTTGAAGCTCTCAACCTGCTCCACTGCAGCCCCGTCGATGAGAATTGAGATGTGCTCGGTTCTTTTTTTCTTGTAGTCCACAATCATGCTGTAGTCAATGAATAGCATTCTCACACAGGTGTTCTTTTTGTCCATGTGGGAAAGGCAAGTGTGGAGTGCAATAGAGATGGCATCATCTGTGGATTTGCTGGGGCAGTATGCAAATTGGAGTGGGTCTAGGGTTTCTGGGATGATGGTGTTGATGTGAGCCATGACCAGCCTTTCGAAGCACTTCGTGGCTACAGACATGAGTGCTACAGGTCGGTAGTCATTTATCAGGTTACCTTAGTGTTCTTGGGCACAGGCACTCTTGTGGTCTGCTTAAAACATGTGGGTATTACAGACTCGTACAGGGAGAGTTTGAAAATATCACCTGTCGAAAGGTCTTTCTCACATTGGCTGCTGAAAGCGTGATCACACAATCTTCCAGTACAGCTTGTGCTCTCATGCATGTTTCAGTGTTGCTTTCCTTGAAGCAAGCATAGAAGTAGTTTAGCTCAGCTCTCGGCTGTGTTTCCCTTTGTAGTCTGTAATGGTTTGCAAGCCCTACCACATCCGACGAGCGAGTCAGTGTACAATGACAAAATCTAAGTCCTGTGTTGATGCTTTGGCAGTTTGATGGTCCATCGGAGGCCATAGCTGCATTTCTTATAAGCTAGAGTCCCGCTCCTTGAAAGTGGCAGCTCTACCCTTTAGGTCAGTGCGGATGCTGCCTGTAATCCATGGCTTCTGGTTGGGGTATGTACGTACGGTCACTGTGGGGATGATGTCATCGATGCACTTATTGATGAAGCCAATGACAGATGTGGTGTACTCCTCAATGCCATTGGAAGAATCCCAGAACATATTCCAGTCTGTGTTAGCAACACAGTCCTGTAGCTTAGCATCTGCTTCATCTGACCACTTTTTATGGATCTAGTCACTGGTGCTTCCTGCTATAATTTTTGCTTGTAAACAGGAATCAGGAGATTGTAATTATGGTCAGATTTGCCAAATGGAGGGCGAGGAAGAGCTTTCTATGCTTCTCTGTGTGTGGAGTAAAGGTGGTCCAGAGTTTTTTCCCCTTCTAGTTGCACATTCACTTAACATGCTGATAGAAATTTGGTAAAACTTATTTAAGTTTCCCTGCATTAAAGTCCCCGGCTACTAGGAGCGCCACTTCTGGGTGAGCGTTTTCTTGTTTGCTTGTGGCGGAATACAGCTCATTCAATGCTGTCTTAGTGCCAACCTCTGACTGAGTTGGTTTGTAAACAGCTACGAAGAATACAGATGAGAACTCTCTCGGTAGGTAGTGTGGTCTACGGCTTATCATGATATACTCTACCTCAGGTGAGCAAAAGCTCGCGACTTCATTAGTGATCGTGCACCAGCTGTTATTTACAATAATACATAGTCATCCACCCCTTGTCTCATCAGACGCTGCTGTTCTATCCTGCCGGTACATCGTATAACTAACCAGCCAGCTGTATATTGTCGTCATTCTGCCATGACTCTGTGACGCATAAGTAGTTTAATCTTCCCAGTAACTCGTCAATTTTAATGCCCAAAGATTGTATGTTTGCTAGCAGAATTGAGGGAAGTTGGGATTTAGTCGATCGCCTTCGAATTCTCAGAAGGCAGCCCGCTCTCCGACCTCTCTTTCGCCGCCTCCTCATCACGCAGATCACGGGAGGTCGAGGCCTGTTCCCGAGGGAACCGTATATCCTCCGGCTCGTCAGAGTCGTGAAAGAAGAAAAATGATTCTGCTAGTCCATGGTGAGTAACTGCAGTCCTGGTTATATGAGAAGAAGGAAGCGGCAACAATATGTACAAAATATTTTTTTTCAAAATCAAACTAAACGTTTGATCCGGCGCCATCTTTATATTACACTGCTCAAAAAAATAAAGGGAACACTAAAATAACACATCCTAGATCTGAATGAATGAAATATTCTTATTAAATACTTTTTTCTTTACATAGTTGAATGTGCTGACAACAAAATCACACAAACATTATCAACGGAATCAAATGTATCAACCCATGGAGGTCTGGATTTGGAGTCACACTCAAAATTTAGTGGAAAACCACAGTACAGGCTGATCCAACTTTGATGTAATGTCCTTAAAACAAGTCAAAATTAGGCTCAGTAGTGTGTGTGGCCTCCACGTGCCTGTATGACCTCCCTACAACACCTGGGCATGCTCCTGGTGAGGTGGTGGATGGTCTCCTGAGGGATCTCCTCCCAGACCAAGACTAAAGCATCCGCCAACTCCTGGACAGTCTGTGGTGCAACGTGGCGTTGGTGGATGGAGCGAGACATGATGTCTCAGATGTGCTCAATTGGATTCAGGTCTGGGGAACGGGCGGGCCAGTCCATAGCATCAATGCCTTCCTCTTGCAGGAACTGCTGACACACTCCAGCCACATGAGGTCTAGCATTGGAGCACAGGGCGCCAGTGGCGAATTTGCCAATCTTGGTGTTCTCTGGCAAATGAAAAACGTCCTGCACGGTGTTGGGCTGTAAGCACAACCCCCACCTGTGGAAGTCGGGCCCTCATACCACCCTCATGGAGTCTCTTTCTGACCGTTTGAGCAAACACATGCACATTTGTGGCCTGCTGGAGGTCATTTTGCAGGGCTCTGGCAGTGCTCCTCCTGCTCCTCCTTGCACAAAGGCGGAGGTAGCGGTCCTGCTGCTGGGTTGTTGCCCTCCTACGGCCTCCTAACACATCTCCTGATGTACTGGCCTGTCTCCTGGTAGCGCCTCCATGCTCTGGACACTACGCTGATAGACACAGCAAACCTTCTTGCCACAGCTCGCATTGATGTGCCATCGTGGATGAGCTGCACTACCTGAGCCACTTGTGTGGGTTGTAGACTCCGTCTCATGCTACCACTAGAGTGAAAGCACCGCCAGCATTCAAAGTGACCAAAACATCAGCCAGGAAGCATAGGAACTGAGAAGTGGTCTGTGGTCCCCACCTGCAGAACCACTCCTTTATTGGGGGTGTCTTGCTAATTGCCTATAATTTCCACCTGTTGTCTATTCCATTTGCACAACAGCATGTGAAATTTATTGTCAATCAGTGTTGCTTCCTGAGTGGACTGTTTGATTTCTCAGAAGTGAGATTGACTTGGAGTTACATTGTGTTGTTTAAGTGTTCCCTTTATTTTTTTGATCTGTGTATATATTTTTTTATTTAACCTTTTCATTTAACCAGGTAGGCTAGTTGAGAACAATTTGTCATTTACAACTGCGACCTGGCCAAGATAAAGCAAAGCAGTTCGACACAAACAACAACACAGAGTTACACGTGGAGTAAAACAAACATACAGTCAATAATACAGTAGCAAAAAGTCTACACAAAGTATTTATATACGTCTAATATTACATCTGTCAGGTGTATCAGATTTCTTTAGGGAGGGTCTGTCAGGT
>NC_048567.1:78567292-78619792 GCF_013265735.2 Oncorhynchus mykiss | reverse complement strand
CCCATACTGTTTATATTTATTTACTTTTCTGCTCTTTTGCACACCAGTATCTCTACCTGTACATGACCATCTGATCATTTATCACTCCAGTGTTAATCTGCAAAATTGTAATTATTCGCCTACCCCCTCATGCCTTTTGCACACAATGTATATAGACTCACTTTTTTTTCTACTGTGTTATTGACTTGTTAATTGTTTACTCCATGTGGAACTCTGTGTTGTCTGTTCACACTGCTATGCTTTATCTTGGCCAGGTCGCAGTTGTAAATGAGAACTTGTTCTCAACTAGCCTACCTGGTTAAGTAAAAAAATGAATTAAAAAAAATTCACAAACATCCTTTCTGAATTTAAAAGTAATCCTTGATGTAATCATCTTGTTTTTCAAAAGTATCTGTAATCTGATTACAATAAAACAAAATTCCTGGTAACGTAACAGATTACAGTTACCGTTTTCTTGTAATCACTTACATGTAACAGATTACATCTAATCCGGTTCTCCCCAACCCTGCTGGCAAAGTCCATAGGGGTTTAATTTAAACAACCTGCAAATTCATTAATGCGACTGAGAGATTATTTATTTATTTCCTTGGTTGGTTGGGAACAGCGTCACACTTTAGGGTATGGGCAAATGGCCCAACAGAAATACAAACACCAGCAGACATGCAAATGGCACTATGTACTCCACTGATGCCTAACTGACACACAAGCACGCGCACACACGCACACACAAACGAATCCCAACAGATCTCATTTCTGACAAATTCTGTGCTCCGGTGGGGAAAAAAAATCAAAACCCATTATTCAAATACACCAGAACACACGAGGCAATACAATGCATTGATTGAAGTAGGAGAATAATTAGGCCTTCCTGTGACTACAGGATTTTAAACCCTCCATGTACTGCTGCAGATCCCTTATACATGCTATTAAACCGGGTATTTATGGAGGCAGTTTAGCAGACGCTCTGATCTATAGTGATTTACAGTAAGTGCTTTCGTCTTAAGATAGCTAGGTGGGACAACCACATATCTCAGTCGTAGTATGCACATTTTTTTCCTCAATAAAGTTGCTTGCAGCAAAGTCAGAGCTGGTGTTAATTTACCAAAAGGTGTTTTTTTGAGGAAGGAGTACGAGGGCATGCTGTGGGATTATTTAAGATACTCTTGGAAGAGGTAGGGTTTCAGGTGTTTTGGGGGGAAGATGGGCAGAGACTGTGCTGTCCTAGCTGGTTCCACCACTGAGGTGTCAGGACATAGACGAGCTTTGACTGGGCTGAGCGGTGTGGGAGGGGCCAAGAGACCAGAGGTGGTAGTACGGAGTACTCGGGTTGGGGTGTAGGGTTTGAGCCCTAAGGTAGGGAGGGGCAGTTCTTCTTCCTGTTCCGTAGGTAAGCACCATGGGCTTGTAGTGGATGCGAGCTTTGCCTGGAAGCGGAGTGGAGTGGAGTGGAGTGGAGCGGAGTGGAGCAGAGTGGAGTGGAGTGTGTGGAGCGGAGTGGAGTGGAGCGGAGTGGAGTGGAGTGGAGTGGAGCGGAGCAGAGTGGAGTGGAGTGGAGCGGAGTGGAGCGGAGTGGAGTGGAGTGGAGTGGAGCGGAGTGGAGTGGAGTGGAGTGGAGCGGAGTGGAGTGGAGCGGAGTGGAGCGGAGTGGAGTGGAGTGGAGCGGAGTGGAGCGGAGTGGAGCGGAGTGGAGCAGAGTGGAGTGGAGTGTGTGGAGGAACAGGGTGACTTGGGAAGATTGAACACCAGGCGGTGATGGTACAAGCAGGGAGCCCAGCCAACAGCGAGTTGCAGTAGTCCAGCTGGGAGATGACAAGTGCCTAGATTAGGTCCTGCGCCTCTTCCTGTGTGAGGTAGGGTCGTACTCTACAGATGTTGTAGAGCATGAACCTGCAGGAGCCAGTCACTGCTTTGATGTTTGCTGAGAACGACAGAGTGTTGTCCAGGGTCACGCCAAGGTTCTTTGTACTCTGGGAGGTTAGACACCGTGGAGTTGTCAATCGTGAAGGAGATTGTCGAGGTTGAGCTAGAGGTTGTGGGCCCACTACGGCTGTGGAGGTCATGAAATGTTGTTATTGTCATGCAAAAGACTGCCGGTCTCACGGTAATTGACCGTTAATTAACATAAACAAGTTTAGCATCTCCACACATGCAAGCCGCATCTTTGGAATGTCCACATTTAAAAAAAACTTGAATAATCAATTGAATATTATTGTAGAACAATATAATATGAAGAAAATGTATTTCAGAAGAACAGAATGTGAGTTGGTCTACTGTATGTTATCTGGCTATGTTCCATGATATAGGCTGTAGGCCTGTTCATTTATCAGACTAGATACTGTATGTTATCTGGCTATAGGCTGTAGGTCTGTTCATTTATCAGACTAGATACTGTATGTTATCTGGCTATAGGCTGTAGGCCTGTTCATTTATCAGACTAGATACTGTATGTTATCTGGCTATAGGCTGTAGGTCTGTTCATTTATCAGACTAGATACTGTATGTTATCTGGCTATAGGCTGTAGGCCTGTTCATTTATCAGACTAGATACTGTATGTTATCTGGCTATAGGCTGTAGGTCTGTTCATTCATCAGACTAGATACTGTATGTTATCTGGCTATAGACGTGTTCATTTATCAGACTAGATACTGTATGTTATCTGGCTATAGACTGTAGGCTTGTTCATTTATCAGACTAGATACTGTATGTTATCTGGCTATAGACTGTAGGCATGTTCATTTATCAGACTAGATACTGTATGTTATCTGACTGTAGACTGTAGGCTTGTTCATTTATCAGACTAGATACTGTATGTTATCTGGCTATAGGCTGTAGGCCTGTTCATTTATCAGACTAGATACTGTATGTTATCTGGCTATAGGCTGTAGGTCTGTTCATTCATCAGACTAGATACTGTATGTTATCTGGCTATAGACGTGTTCATTTATCAGACTAGATACTGTATGTTATCTGGCTATAGACTGTAGGCTTGTTCATTTATCAGACTAGATACTGTATGTTATCTGGCTATAGACTGTAGGCATGTTCATTTATCAGACTAGATACTGTATGTTATCTGACTGTAGACTGTAGGCTTGTTCATTTATCAGACTAGATACTGTATGTTATCTGGCTATAGGCTGTAGGCCTGTTCATTTATCAGACTAGATACTGTATGTTATCTGGCTATAGACTGTATGCTTGTTCATTTATCAGACCAAATATACTCTTTAATCCGGTGCCATTCTTTTATATAATTTTATAGTAAAAATAATATAATTGAGCTTATAATATAAATTATATTTTTGCCATTCAAAAGCAAGAGTGTGTGCATATGAAGTGGCAATGTTGAGCGTAAAAGTGACTATTTTAAACAGGTCTTATTCCCTAGATTTAGAGTTTGGTGGCGACTTTAGTGTTGAATGATACAAACATTAGAATGTATTTTTGAGATTTGTCTGATTTATGCGTGATTACTATCTCTAAGACATCGTTCATCACGGTTGTCAGAATCTGTTGACTCAAAAACAGGAAGTTCTGACCAGATGCTTGAAACCTGATCTGCCTTGCACAACTCAGTATAAGGATAGATTGGGGGATCCAAGGCTCCACGGGTGCGTGATGCTACTATAGGCTATTGATGATTTGAGAAAGTAGCACAAAAAAAATAGGAGGAAACAAAAGGTTTGCTCTCTGTTCCTTGCCTCGGGCTGCATCGGCTGTTCTCTCATCGAGTGATCATATTTTTCACAAATCAGACTATTCTCAATTTAATCTTGTTTTTACTAAAATGTCAAATTAGTTTTTGATATAGAATGGCCCATTGTCAAAATGAGCAAGAACTGGGTCTGGGTAAAAAAAAAAAAAAGACATCTTGTCCATATGCACTGGAACAGCGAACGGAGACCTCTTTCCCTCCTGAACATCAGGATTGTCCATATGGACTGGAACAGCGAACGGAGACCTCTTTCCCTCCTGAACATCAGGCTTGTCCATATGCACTGGAACAGCGAATCGAGACCTCTTTCCCTCCTGAACATCAGGCTTGTCCATATGGACTGGAACAGCAAACGGAGACCTCTTTCCCTCCTGAACATCAGGCTTGTCCATATGGACTGGAACAGCGAACGGAGACCTCTTTCCCTCCTGAACATCAGGCTTGTCCATATGGACTGGAACAGCAAACCGAGACCTCTTTCCCTCCAGAACATCAGGCTTGTCCATATGGACTGGAACAGCAAACGGAAACCTCTTTCCCTCCTGAACATCAGGCTTGTCCATATGGACTGGAACAGCGAACTGAGACCTCTTTCCCTCCTGAACATCAGGCTTGTCCATATGCACTGGAACAGCGAACGGAGACCTCTTTCCCTCCTGAACATCAGGCTTGTCCATATGCACTGGAACAGCGAACGGAGACCTATTTCCCTCCTGAACATCAGGCTTGTCCATGTGCACTGGAACAGCGAACGGAGGTCTCTTTCCCTCCTGAACATTTTTTTACAGGGTTGACACTTCAGACTGACAGCATAGTCTCTCTGATCTCAGGGTGAAATGTCACCCACACATCACATGATAGTGAGAACCACGCATTGGGTCCTGACTCAGAGAGATGACTGCCTATGTTAACAGTTACCCCTGAGGCTTTCTCGCCATGCGCAAACACACACACAGAGACATGCACGCTGGCACACGCACACAAATACACACACCTACACGGATTCCCGCCCGCCCACACACAGAGAGAGAGAGAGAGAGAGAGAGAGAGAGAGAGAGAGAGAGAGAGAGACTGTCAATCACCACATTCTTATCGGCAGACTCAACAGCCTTGGTCTCTCAAATGATTTCCTCGCCTGGTTCACCAACTACTTCTCTGATAGAGTTCAGTGTGTCAAATCGGAGGGCGTGTTGTCCGAACCTCTGGCAGTCTCTATGAGGGTACCACAGGGTTCAAATCTCTTCTCTGTTTACATACATCAACGTCGCTCTTGCTGCGGGTGATTCCCTGATCCACCTCTACGCAGACGACATCATTCTGTATACATCTGGCCCTTCTTTTGACACTTAACTAACCTCCAGACGAGCTTCAATGCCATACAACTTTCCTTCCGTGGCCTCCAACTGCTCTTAAATGCAAGTAAAACTAAATACATGCTGACCATAAATAAATACTGACCATCCTACCGATCCTCCACGTCGGCGATGTCATTTACAAAAATAGCCTCCGACACTCTACTCAACAAATTGGATGCAGTCTATCATAGTGCCATCCGTTTTGTCACTAAAGCCCCATAAACTACCCACCACTGCGACCTGTATGCTCTCGTTGGCTGGCCCTCGCTTCATATTCGTCGCCAAACCCACTGGCTCCAGGTCATCTATAAGTCTCTGCAAGGTAAAGCCTCGCCTTATCTCAGCTCACTGGTCACCATAGCAGCACCCACCCGTAGCACGCGCTCCAGCAGGTATATTTCACTGGTCACCCCCAAAGGCAATTCCTACTTTGGCCGCCTTTCCTTCCAGTTCTCTGCTGCCAATGACTGGAACGAACTTCAAAAATCACTGAAGCTGGAGACTCATATCTCCCTCACTAACTTTAAAACCTCTTGGAACCAGCCATCCCGGATCCGGGATAATTGTCATCAACTACGCTAAATAGCATTGTGCAACGGACAAATAATCTTGCTAGAAAATATTCATATTCATGAAATAACAAGTGAAATATAGCGAAACACAGCTTAGCCTTTTGTTAATAACCCTGTCGTCTCAGATTTTGAAATTATGCTTTACAGCGAAAACAATACAAGTGTTTGTGTAAGTTTATCGATATACTAGCAAAACATTATGTACACCTAGCGGCAGGTAACTTTGTCACAAAAATCAGAAAGGCAATCAAATTAATTGTTTACCTTTGATGATCTTTGGATGTTTTCACTCACGAGACTCCCAGTTAGACAGCAAATGTTCCTTTTGTTCCATAAAGATATTTTTTATATCCAAATACCTCCGTTAGTTTGATGCGTTATGACCAGGAATCCACCGAAAATAGTGCTCACGACAAAGCAGACAAAAATTCCAAATCATATCCATAATATCGACAGAAACATGGCAAACGTTTTTTATAATCAATCCTCAAGGTGTTTTTCAAATATCTATTCGATAATATATCAACCGGGACAGTTGGCTTTTCACTAGGACCTGGAGGAAAAATGGCTACCTCTCTGTTTTGCGCAAAAATCACAATGAGAGCCAACAACTGACCACTTACGCAATGTGGAAGTTTACGCTCATTCTTCAAAATAAAGGCCTGAAACTACGTCTAAAGGCTGTAGACACCTTAGGGAAGCCACAGAAAAAGAATCTAGTTGATATCCCTTTCAATGGGCAATAGGGATGCATAGAAAGACAGGGGTTTCTAAATAAGAGTCACTTCCTGAGAGGCAGCACCAGCTGTCAGAGCAGCTCACAGATCACTGCACCTGTACATAGCCCATCTGTAAATAGCCCATCCAACTACCTCATCCCCATACTGTATTTATTTATCTTGCTCCTTTGCACCCCAGTATCTCTACTTGCATATTTATATTCTGCACATCTATCACTCCAGTGTTTAATTGCTATATTGTAATTACTTTGCCACCGTGGCCTATTTTTTGCCTTACCTCCCTTATCTTACTTCATTTGCACACACTGTATATAGACTTTTTCAACTGTATTATTGACTGTATGTTTGTTTATTCCATGTGTAACTCTGTGGTGTTGTATGTGTCAAACTGCTTTGCTTTATCTTGGCCAGGTAGCAAGTTGTAAATGAGAACTTGTTGAGAGAGAAAGAGACAGAGAGAGAGAGAGAGAGAGAGAGAGAGAGAGAGAGAGAGAGAGAGAGAGAGAGAGAGACAGAGAGAGAGAGACAGAGAGAGAGAGAGAGAGAGAGAGAGAGAGAGAGACAGAGAGAGAGAGACAGAGAGAGAGAGACAGAGAGAGAGAGAGAGAGAGAGAGAGAGACAGAGACAGAGACAGAGACAGAGACAGAGAGAAAATATATATCTTGTTGTTGAGCAGAGGTAGTTACACATGAACTATGTTTAGTGGAGAGAGAAGAAGAGAATTAGGAATAATTAGCAACATTTCAAAACTAAGGTGAATTCATCTTTGAAGTGCAAAAATTGGTGTTTATGTAACTAAATTATGTAATTGATTTATTACTGTTGTTTTATTTGTACAGGTTTTACTGGTTTTGATTTTCCACTGCAGTCCCTGGGCAAGTTATTAAAACAATTACAATAACAAAGACATTGAGCAGTGAGCACACGCAGAGCAACATAGAACAAGCAACACGTAGAACGCAGACAGAGCAACATAGAACAAGCAACACGTAGAACGCAGACAGAACAACATAGAACAAGCAACATGTAGAACGCAGACAGAACAACATAGAACAAGCAACACGTAGAACGCAGACAGAACAACATAGAACAAGCAACAGGTAGAACGCAGACAGAACAACATAGAACAAGCAACACGTAGAACGCAGACAGAACAACATAGAAAAAGCAGCACATAGCAGACAGACCAAATAGAAAAAGCAGCACGTAGCAGACAGACAGAATAATAGCACAAAAAAGGCAAGTTTATGGTTCCACTCAGCTAAATTGCCTCTTGGGGGGAAAAATAGAAGTGATTGAATTGAATACTGTTTATTCTACAAAGATTACAATGTCTTGAAATAGTCAAACAAATATTATTGGACAGTTAGGTGGCTAGGGTCTGTCTGCTTGTACACTGCAACACTAAATCTTCTCTAAATGAAACTGAAGTAAGCGTTCTACTAAATTATGGCGTAGAGGGTGTAGACAAGAGGAAGCACTTCCTGCCCGTCTTTATTGGCCTACTGAAGGCTTATCATGTAAATAGATCACTTATAATAGCCTAAATATGGGCTAATAATATGGACATCTTAATCGTGCATAATCGGTGTTTACAGCGTGGGAAGTGGAGGAAAGGAAAGGGGGTAAGGGGTGCAGGTTTATCTAAAGCAGTCGGTCAGTGGTAACCTACTCTTTCCATATTAGAATGATACTTTTCAGTTGCTCCCTAGCCCCAACCCCAGTCATCTACGCAGGTGTCAATGTACAACCTTTGGTAGCAACTACAAATAGCTCTGTGAAATAGCGTGAAGAGGGAAGAACAGAGGACGCTAATTTGTACTGCATTTCTTTTGTCCAAATAATTTCCGATGTGCTTGTTTGTAAAGCTGTGGTGCAAGTATTTTAAAGGTTAAAGATACCCACGTGCTGGCAGACAGTGAGTTTGTATAATTTGTAATAGAAAAAGCAACACGTAGAATGCAGACAGAACAACATAGAACAAGCAACACGTAGAACGCAGACAGAACAACATAGATCAAGCAACACGTAGAACGCAGACAGAACAACATAGAACAAGCAACACGTAGAACGCAGACAGAACAACATAGATCAAGCAACACGTAGCATGCAGACAGAACAACATAGAACAAGCAACACGTAGAACGCAGACAGAACAACATAGAATAAGCAACACGTTGAACGCAGACAGAACAACATAGATCAAGCAACACGTAGAACGCAGACAGAACAACATAGAACAAGCAACACGTAGAACGCAGACAGAACAACATAGAACAAGCAACACGTAGAACGCAGACAGAACAACATAGATCAAGCAACACGTAGAATGCAGACAGAACAACATAGAACAAGCAACACGTAGAACGCAGACAGAACAACATAGAACAAGCAACACGTAGAACGCAGACAGAACAACATAGAACAAGCAACACGTAGAACGCAGACAGAACAACATAGATCAAGCAACACGTAGAACACAGACAGAACAACATAGATCAAGCAACACGTAGCATGCAGACAGAACAACATAGAACAAGCAACACGTGTGTGTGTGTGTGTGTGTGTGTGTGTGTGTGTGTGTGTGTGTGTGTGTGTGTGTGTGTGTGTGTGTGTGTGTGTGTGTGTGTGTGTGTGTGTATGTGTGTGTGTGTGTGTGCCCGTGCCCCATGTCCTACTTTCAGGTCACTCTAAAGCTACAGGTATGCTCGACGCTGAAGAATAGCATACGGACTTGATTACCAGTGTTCAGAGCCACGGGCACTTTGTTAGGCAGACACACAATCCCCATTGTTCCTCAGAGTTGCCATACACCTGGGCTATGCCAGCCTAATCAAGAGGAGGCATGAGGAAAAAGCATTTCTAATCAACTGGAGTGGCCCTACAATAAAGCCCAGGGACACAGCCTATGAGAAATACAACCACTTTAGAGGAGCCATTGTGCTGTACAATAGACTGTGGTCGGGCTGACACACAGTCACAAAGGAGGGTTGTTCTCTTTGTGGGGGGATTGCTCAGTGTACTAGAGAGGGCTCACGCATCGCAGATAGATGTGAGAGAGAGCGAGACAGAGACGGACGGACGGAGACAGAGAGACAGAGAGACAGAGAGACAGAGACAGAGTCAGAGACAGACAGGTTGGACAGTTTATGGGGGTTGATCAAGAGGTGAAAAGTATTATTGTCCTGGTGTTTGTGGGCTATGTTATCAGCTACCTTCATTAAATTGATTGTGGAGCACACGCTATTCTCAAACCTTCCATAACAAAGCCATCATCGACAGAGAGATGAACCTGGAGAAGAGTCCCCTAAGCAAGCTGGTCCTGGGACTCTGTTCACAAACACATACAGACCCAACAGAGCCCCAGGACAGCAACACAATTAGACCCAACCAAATCATGAGAAAACTAAAAATAGAATTACTTGACTCATTTGGAAGAATAAAAAAAAAAAAACAGAGCAAACTAGAATGCTATTTGGCCCTACACAGAGAGTACACAGTGGCAGAATACCTGTCCACTGTGACTGACTCAAAATTAATGAAAGCTTTGTACAGACTCAGTGAGCAAAGCCTTGCTATTGAGAAAGGCCGCCATAGGCAGACATGGCTCTCAAGAGAATGTGCACACTGCCCACAAAATGAGGTGGAAACTGAGCTGCACTTCCTAACCTCCTGCCAAATATATGACCATATTAGAGAGACATATTTCCCTCAGATTACACAGATCCACAAAAAATTGGAAAACAAACCCAATTTTGATAAACTCCCTTGGCTACTGGGTGAAATACCACAGTGTGAAATCACAGAAGCAAGATTTGAAGAAAGGACAACCAGTGAAGAACAAACACCATTGTAAATACAACTCATATTTATGTTTATTTATTTTCACTATTGTACTTTAACTATTTGTAATTTGACATTTAAAATGTCTTCATTCTTTTGGTACTTTTGTGAGTGTGATGTTAACTATACATTTTTATTGTTAATTTCACTTTGATCTACTTCACTTGCTTTGGCAATGTTAACACACAGTTGAGGTTGGAAGTTTACATACACTTAGGTTGGAGTCATTAAAACTAGTTTTTCAACCACTATACAAATTTCTTGTTAACAAACTATAGAGACAGAGAGACAGAGAGAGAGAGAGAGAGAGAGAGAGACAGAGAGACAGAGAGACAGAGACAGAGAGAGAGAGAGAGAGAGAGAGAGAGAGAGAGAGAGAGAGAGAGAGACAGAGAGACAGAGAGACAGAGAGAGACAGAGAGACAGGGAGAGAGGCAGAGAGAGAGAGACAGAGAGACAGAGAGAGAGAGAGACAGAGAGACAGGGAGAGAGACAGAGAGACACAGAGAGAGAGACAGAGAGACAGAGAGAGAGAGAGAGAGAGAGAGAGAGAGAGAGAGAGAGAGGGAGAGAGAGAGAGAGAGAGAGAGAGACAGAGAGAGAGAGAGAGAGCAGGGACAGGTCACACAGTTTATGTAGAGGGGTTGATCGAGAGGTGAAAATGTATTCTTGTCCAGGTGTTAGTGGGTTATGTTTTCAGCTGCCGTCAATTTACGCCATTCCCAAACCTTCCATAACAAAGCCATCACCTACAGAGAGATGAACCTGGAGAAGAGTCTCCCAAGTAGTACAGATAAAAGTGCTGATGTCACTCAACCTGCGGAGAGTCAATTGAATGTAGGAGCTTTTGACAAGACGTTGTCACAAGAACATTTACAGGATATATTAATATCTCATTACTCATCCAATTTAAAGAGGAAAAACCTGCTTGTGTGTGTAACAGTATAACTTTAGACCGTCCCTTCGCCCATACCCGGGCGTGAACCAGGGACCCTCTGCACACATCAACAACAGTCACCCACAAAGCATCGTTACCCATCGCTCCACAAAAGCCGTAGCCCTTGCAGAGCAAGGGGAACTACTACTTCAAGGTCTCAGAGCAAGTGACGTCACCGATTGAAACGCTATTTAGCGCACACCGCTAACTAAGCTAGCCGTTTCACATCCGTTACATGTAGTCTAAAGTTTTTAAAACCTGACTCATCAACGGTTATCATAGGCAAATTTCCTCATATCATCTCCAGTAGGCCGATGTTGATGACAGGTATTTTCTCCTTACGCTTCCTGTAATAGATTCAGAGTGGATCAATTGACCTTTGACCCTGTGGTTGTTCCCTATGGGTCAATCAACCACACATTACGATCAGGGTATTGGGAAAGCATCAATCCAAGTCCACTTTTACTGCCTGTTTGGCTTAGGATAAACTGGCTGCGATGAATAAGGGGTGTTTTCTTCAGGTCCAAATGTGTATTGGGTATTGGATTTTACAAACAACCCGTTCCCACCTGCATATCATTCAGAGCCTCATGAACCACATTTACATATACTCCGAAAATAATGCATTTAAGCAGAGCATACCTGTAGCTTTAGAGTGACCTGAAAGTAGGACATGGGACACACACACACACACACACACATACACACACATACTGATGTAATTACACACCCACATTCACACACACTCCACAGGATGTTGGTGGCATCTTAATTGGGGAGGACGGGATCGTGGCAATGGCTGGAGCGGAATCAGTGGAATGGTATCAAGCACATGGTTTCCATGGTTTCTATGTGTTTGACGCCGTTCCATTTGCTCCTTTCCAGGCATTATTATGAGCCGTCCTCCTCACAGCAGCCTTCTCTGACACCCACACACACACCTGGGATTAGCTCACCTAGTCAGGTTAAGCTTGGCCTGATAAGACACTGATAATATGTAGAACAATAAGGATAAAGCTAATACCTTATGGATCCATAACTAGCTTCTATTCCAGCAGGATATAGATGAAATAACATGGCAGTAGTAGGACAGCAGCTCCATCCCGCAGAAGCAAGACAGCCGCTCCATACTACAGAAGTAGGACAGCAGCTCCATCCTGCAGAAGCAAGACAGCAGCTCCATCCTACAGAAGCAAGAAAGCAGCTCCATCCTACAGCAGAAGTAGGACAGCAGCTCCATCCTACAGAAGCAGTAGGACAGCAGCTCCATCCTACAGCAGCAGGACAGCAGCTCCATCCTACAGAAGCAAGAAAGCAGCTCCATCCTACAGAAGTAGGACAGCAGCTCCATCCTACAGCAGCAGGACAGCAGCTCCATCCTACAGAAGTAGGACAGCAGCTCCATCCTACAGCAGAAGTAGGACAGCAGCTCCATCCTACAGAAGCAAGACAGCGGCTCCTTGCTTAAGCAGCAAGACAGGAGCTCCATCCTACAGAAGTAGGACAGCAGCTCCATCCTGCAGCAGCAGTAGGACAGCAGCTCCATCCTACAGAAGTAGGACAGCAACTCCATCCTACAGCAGAAGGACAGCAATTCCATCCTACAGCAGCAAGACAGCAGCTCCATCCTACAGCATCAGCAAGACAGCAGCTCCATCCTACAGCAGCAGTAGGACAGCAGCTCCATCCTACAGCAGTAGGACAGCAGCTCCATCCTACAGCAGAAGGACAGCAATTCCATCCTACAGCAGCAAGACAGCAGCTCCATCCTACAGCAGCAACAAGACAGCAGCTCCATCCTACAGCAGCAGTAGGACAGCAGCTACATCCTACAGCAGTAGGACAGCAGCTCCATCCTACAGCAGAAGTAGGATACTCTTACCACTAGTACTGATCCTGATCATCAGCTGAGGAGAAATAGAACAGAATCTTGAACAGTGAACTGACCTTGTCAATCAGTACTATGAATCTGGAGAAGACAGAGGAGAGTTATTCACGAACGGAGGGACAACAGTCGGCTTTATCTTAGGATGTGTGTGTGTACGGTGTGTGAGAGTGTGTGGGGGTAGGCTGTGTGTGTGTAGGCTGTGTGTATGTGTGTGTGTAGGCTGTGTGTGTGTGTCAAATCATTTAAAAATCCCCGTTATTAATTGAATAAAATCAAACTTTATTTGACACGTAACGAAAACGAGAAGTATAAACTTTAGCCTGAAATGCTTCATTACAATCACTTAACCAACAGTTCAACAAAGAGGTAATCAAATATTTACCAAATGAACTGAAGTAAAAATGTATCAAATGTAAGACATTAACATAACAATAACGAGGCTATATTTTATTTAGTATTTATTTATTATCTCACCTTTATTTAACCAGGTAGGCTAGTTGAGAACACCTTTATTTAACCAGGTAGGCTAGTTGAGAACACCTTTATTTAACCAGGTAGGCTAGTTGAGAACAAATTCTAATTTACAACTGCGACCTGGCCAAGATAAAGCGAAGCAATTCAACACATACAACAACACAGAGTTACACATGGAATAAACAAAACATACAGTCAATAATACAGTACAACAACAGAAAACAAAAAGTCTATATACAGTGAGGCACCAATATACCAAAGTTAACCCTTATTAAAGGAGCAGCAAAGCTCCACATGGGAGATTTGAGTATCTGTCCATAGGACCACTTTAAGCAGTACACTGCACAGAGCTGGGCTTTACAGAAGAGTGTCCAGAAAAGAGCCATTGCTTGAAGAAAAAATAAGAAAACATGTTTGGTGATTGCCTAAAGGCATGTGGGACACTCAAACATATGGCAGAAGGTACTCTGGTCAGATGAGAGCTCAATAATGAGCTTTTTGGCCATCGAGGAAAATTCTATGTCTTGCGCAAACCCAACCCCTCACACCACCCTGAGAACACCATCCCCACAGTGAAGCATGGTGGTGGCAGCATCATGGTGTGGGGATGTTTTCCATTGGCAGGGACTGGGAAAATGTTCAGAATTGAAGGAAGGATATATGGTGTTAAATACAGGGAAATTGTTGAGGGAAATCTGTTTTAGTTTTCCAGAGATTTGAGACTGGGACGGAGGTTCACCTTCCAGCAGGACAATGATCATACTGCTAAAGCAACACTCAAGTGGTTTAAGGGGAAACATTTAAATGTCTTGGCATGGCCTAGTCAAAACCCAGACCTCAATCCATTTGAGAATCTGTGGTATGACTTAAAGATTGTTGTACACCAGCAGAACCCATCCAACTTGAAGGAGCTGGAGCAGTTTTGCCTTGAAAATGGACAAAAACCCCAGTGGCTAGATGTGCCAAGCTTATAGAGACATTCCCCAAGAGACTTGCAGCTGTAATTTCTGCAAAAGGTGAATCTACAAAGTATTGACTTTTGGGAGGGATGAATAGTTATGAACGCTCAAGTTTTCTGTTTTTTTGTGTCTAATTTCTTGTTTGTTTCACAATAAAACATGTTTGCATCTTCAAAATGGTAGGCATGTTGTGTAAATCAAACCCCCTCTAAAAAATGTAAATAAATATATATTTTATTTCCAGGTTGCAAGGCAACAAAATAGAAAATATAGGAATACTATGGGGGATGAATATTATAATGTTATAATTAATTATAATAATAATTCACAAGCCACTGTAGGTGTTCCTGTTGTCAAGGTGGGAAAGGCCAGTTTGGAGTGCGATTGAGATTGCGTAATCTGAGGATCTGTTGGGGTGGTATGCAAATTGGAGTGGGTCTAAGTTATCTGGAAGGATGCTGTTGTTGTGAGCCTTGACGAGCTTTTGAAAGCACTACACATGTGAGTGCTACAGGGCGGTAATCGTTTAGGCAGGTTACCTTCTCTTCCTTGGGCACAGAGATTATGGTGGTCTGTTTGAATATGTAGGTATTATAGACTCGGTCAGGAAGAGTTTGAAAATGTCAGTGATGACACTTACCAGTTGGTCCGAGCATGCTTTGACGTCCTGGAAATTAGCCTGCGGCTTTGTGAATGTTGACCTTTTTAAAAGTCTTGCTCCAGAACACCTGGTGCTCTCGTGCATGCTTCAGTGTTGCTTGCCTCGAAGCAAGCATAAAAGGCATTTAGCTCGTCTGGTAGTCTCGCGTCAGGGTTTCCCTTTGTAGTCTGTAATATTTTTCAAGTCCTGCCACATCCAACGACCATCAGAGCCGATGTAGTAGGATTCAATCTTAATCCTGTATTGACGCTTTGCTTGTGTGATGGTTTGTCTGAGGGCATAGCGTGTTTTCTTATAAGCGTTCGGATTAGTGTTGAAAGCGGCAGCTCTAGTCTTTAGCTCGATGCAGAGGTTGCCTGTAATCCATGGCTTCTGGTTGGGATACGTACGTTCAGTCACTGTGGGGACAACATCTTCTATGCACTTATTGATGAAGCTGATGACTGAGGTGGTATACTCCTCAATGCCATTGGATGAATCCCGGAACATATTCCAGTCTGTTCTTACGCATACGCTTTTTTGCTTGAAAGCAGGAATCAGGAGGATATAATTATGGTCAGACTTGCCAAATGGAGGGCGAGGGAGAGTTTTGTACGTGTCTCTGTGTGTGGAGGAAAGGTAGTCTAGAGTTTTTTTCCCATCTGGTTGCACATGCAACATGCTAGTAGAAATGAGGTAAAACTGATTTTAGTTTGCCTGCATTAACGTCCCCGGCCACTAGGAGCGCCACTTCTGGATGAGCATTTTCTTGTTTGCTTATGGCCGAATAGAGTTGCTTGCCTGTTGGTTGAGTGCGGTCTTAGTGCCAGCTTCATTCTGTGGTGGTAAATAGACGGCTACGAATAATTTAGATGAGAACTCTCTTGGTAGATAGTGTGGTCTACAGCTTATCATAAGGTACTCTACCTTAGGCGAGCAATATCTCGAGATTTCTATTAGACATCCCGCACCAGCTGTTATTGACAAATAGACACACACCCCCACCCCTCGTCTTACCAGACATAGCTTCTCTCTCCTGCCGGTGCGTGGAAAATCCCCCCAGCTCTATATTATCCGTGTCGTCATTCAGTCACGACTCGGTGAAACATAAGATATTACAGTTTTTAATGTCCCGTTGGTATGATAGTCTTGATCATTGGTCATCAATTTTATTTTCCAACGACTGCACGTTGGCGAATAGAATGGATTGCAGTGGGAGTTTATTCGCTCGCCTACGAATTCTCAGAAGGCCGACCTCCGTAAATGACAAACCTTCTTCACGCAAATGACTGGGATTTGGGCTTGTTCCCGAGAAAGCAGTATATCCTTCGCGTCGAACTTGTCAGACTCGTCAGACTCGTTTAAGGAAAAAGCTTATTCCAGTTCAAGGTGAGTAATCTCTGTTCTGATATCCAGAAGTTATTTTTGGTCATAAGAGACGGTAGCAGCAACATTATGTTCAAAATAAGTTTAAAAAAACAAGTTTCAAACAATGTAAAAAAAACTACCAAGACAGCACAATTGGTTAGGAGCACGTAACACGTCAACCTTCCTCTCCAGCTCTAATCTGAGTTTGACACTGAAGCTGGATGTTAAACACACAGAGGAGTTGTTATTGGCAGGCAGAGGAGAGAGGGGAGGACGTGATGACATGGAGTTCTCTCTCAGATGAGAGAAGAGCAATGGAGCCCGCAAAATGAGTGACATCTTTTCTCTCCTCTTTAATTCTTCCTCTCATTCCTCTCACCTTGTTCTCCTTTCTTTTTTCCCTCAGTGGACACCGTACTGTCTTGCCATGGAACAGGCCCTTTAACCTGAACCCTCACACACGTGCAGCGTGCACACAGACAAGTATTGTATTCCTTCCTGAGCAGTCAGAAACACATCTTGAGAGTGAGACAGTAGGTCAGAAAGTGAGACAGAAGGTCAGAGAGTGGAACAGTAGGGCAGAGAGTGAGACAGTAGGTCAGAGGGTGAGACAGTAGGTCAGAGAGTGAGACAATATCTCAGAGGGTAAGACAGTAGGTCAGAGGGTGAGGCAGAAGGTCAGAGAGTAAGTGACTGGAGACAGTAGGTCAGAGGGAGAGACAGTAGGTCAGAGAGTGAGACAGGTCAGAGAGTAAGTGAGTGGAGACAGAAGTTCAGAGAGTGACACAGTAGGTCAGAGATTGAGACAGTAGGTCAGAGAGTGAGACAGAAAGTCGGAGAGTGAGACAGTAGGTCAGAGAGTGAGACAGTAGGTCTGAGAGTGAGACAGTAGGTCTGAGAGTGAGATAGTCGGTCTGAGAGTGAGACAGTAGGTCAGAGAGTGAGACAGTAGGTCAGAGAGTGAGACAGTAGGTCAGATAGTGAGACAGTAGGTCAGAGAGTGAGACAGTAGGTCAGAGAGTGAGACAGTAGGTCACATAGTGAGACAGTAGGTCAGGGAGTGAGACAGTAGGTCAGAGAGTGAGACAGTAGGTCAGGGAGTAAGTGAGTGTAGACAGCAGGTCAGTGAGTGAGACAGTCGGTCAGATTGTTAAATAGTAGGTCAGAGAGTGAGGCAGTAGGTCAGAGAGTGAGACAGTAGGTCAGAGAGTGAGACAGTAGGTCAGGGAGTAAGTGAGTGTAGACAGCAGGTCAGTGAGTGAGACAGTTGGTCAGATTGTTAAACAGTAGGTCAGAGAGTGAGACAGTAGATCAGGGAGTAAGTGAGTATAGACAACAGGTTAGAGGATGAGACATTGTAGACAGTATAGAGACAGTATAGATACAGTAATATAGAGACTGTAGTATAGAGACAGTATAGAGACTGTAGTATAGAGACAGTAGTATAGAGACAGTATAGAGACTGTAGTATAGAGACAGTATAGACTGTAGTAAAGAGACTAGTATAGAGACTGTAGTATAGAGACATTATAGAGACTGTAATATAGAGACTGTAGTATAGACAGCAGTATAGAGACATTATAGAGACTGTAATATAGAGACTGTATAGAGACTGTAGTATAGAGAGAGTATAGAGACAGTATAGAGACTGTAGTATAGACAGCAGTATAGAGAGAGTAATATAGAGACAGTATAGAGACAGTATAGAGACATTAAAGAGACTGTAGTATAGAGCCTGTAGTATAGAGACCGTATATAGACTGTAATATAGAGACAGTATAGAGACTGCAGTATAGACAGCAGTATAGAGACAGAATAGAGACAGTATAGAGACAGTATAGCGACTGTAGTATAGACAGCATTATAGAGACAGTAGTATAGAGACTGTAATATAGAGACAGTAGTATAGAGACAGTATAGAGACAGTAGTATAGAGACTGTAGTATAGAGACAGTAGTATAGAGACAGTATAGAGACAGTAATATAGAGACTGTAGTATAGAGACTGTAATATAGAGACTGTAGTATAGAGACAGTGTAGAGACAGTAATATAGACAGCAGTATAGAGACAGTAATATAGAGACAGTATAGAGACAGTATAGAGACAGTAGTATAGAGACAGTATAGAGACAGTATAGAGACAGTAGTATAACTGTAATGTAATGTAGAGACTGTAGTATAGAGACAGTATAGAGACAGTATAGAGACAGTAGTACAGATACTGTAATATATACTGAGACTGTAATATAGAGAAAGTATAGAGAAAGTTTAGAGACAGTATAGAGACTGTAATATAGAGACTGAAGTATAGAGACAGTAGTATAGAGACAGTAGTATAGAGACAGTAGTATAGAGACGGTAACATAGAGACTGTAATATAGAGACAGTATAGAGACAGTAATATAGAGACTGTAGTATAGAGACTGTAGTATAGAGACAGTAGTATAGAGACAGTATAGAGACAGTAAAATAGAGGCTGTAATATAGATACTGTAATATAGAGACAGTATAGAGACAGTATAGAGACAGTAGTATAGAGACAGTAGTATAGAGACAGTAATATAGAGACTGTAATATACAGACTGTAATATAGAGACAGTAATTTAGAGACAGTAGTATAGAGACTGTAATATAGAGACTGTAGTATAGAGACAGTATAGAGACAGTATAGAGACAGTAGTATAGAGACTGTAGTATAGAGATGGTAGTATAGAGACATTAAAGAGACATTATAAAGACATTATAGAAACAGTAATATAGAGACTGTAGTATAGAGACAGTTGTATAGAGACAGTGTAGAGACTGTAGTATAGAGACAGTATAGAGACAGTATAGAGACAGTATAGAGACTGTAGTATAGACAGCAGTATAGAGACAGTAATATAGAGACAGTATAGAGACAGTAGTATAGAGACTGTAGTATAGAGACTGTATAGAGACTGTAATATAGAGACAGTATAGAGACAGTATAGAGACAGTATAGATACAGTAGTATAGAGACTGTAGTATAGAGACTGTAGTATAGAGACTGTAGTATAGAGACAGTATAGAGACAGTATAGAGACTGTAGTATAGAGACAGTATAGAGACAGTAGTATAGCGACTGTATAGAGACTGTAATATAGAGACAGTATAGAGACAGTATAGAGACAGTATAGAGACTGTAGTATAGACAGCAGTATAGAGACAGTAATATAGAGACAGTATAGAGACTGTAGTATAGAGACTGTATAGAGACTGTAATATAGAGACAGTATAGAGACAGTATAGAGACAGTATAGATACAGTAGTATAGAGACTGTAGTATAGAGACTGTAGTATAGAGACAGTATAGAGATAGTATAGAGACTGTAGTATAGAGACAGTATAGAGACAGTATAGAGACTGTAGTATAGACAGCAGTATAGAGACAGTAATATAGAGACAGTATAGAGACAGTAGTATAGCGACTGTATAGAGACTGTAATATAGAGACAGTATAGAGACAGTATAGAGACAGTATAGAGACTGTAGTATAGAGACTGTAGTATAGAGACTGTATAGAGACTGTAAAATAGAGACAGTATAGAGACAGTATAGAGACAGTATAGAGACTGTGGTATAGCGACTGTAGTATAGAGACTGTAGTATAGAGACAGTATAGAGACTGTAATATAGAGACAGTATAGAGACAGTATAGAGACAGTATAGATACAGTAGTATAGAGACTGTAGTATAGAGACAGTATAGAGACAGTAATATAGAGACTGTAGTATAGACAGCAGTATAGAAACAGTAATATAGAGACAGTATAGAGACAGTAATATAGAGACAGTATAGAGACAGTATAGAGACTGTAATATAGAGGCAGCTCATAATGACGGTAGACGGAGTTAACACAGGACAATCTGTCTCTGGATCTGCCTGACCGCCTGTTGTTTGTTTTTTTTGTATGTGTGTGTGTGTGTGTGTGTGTGTGTGTATCATTAGACAGTGACTAAGCCATAGCGACTGCGAGAGACACTATGAGAGACATTCATCGTTGAATAATATGAGCACACACTCAATATGAATCACGAAGGGATTACTGATATTAAAGTATGGAGGAGAGAACACACATAGAGACATGCATGGACTAGTGTTTACAATAAGACATGCAAACAGAAACACAGAAACAAACCAGTCTCATTCAACTACAGTTATTTTCACTTTGGGTTAACGTATAGAGTCATACACTACATCACTTACAAGATTTAGTTTCACACCGCTGATTTAGCTTTTGCAAGATATTTGCAAGATCATTCCAAAACACACACACACACAGACACACATGCTCCCCCACCCAACACATTGTGGAGCCTAACTCTTTGTGAGGAAGGAGAGAGGAGGAAGGAGAGAAGAGAGAAGAGGAAGGAAAGAGGAGGAAGAAGAGAAGAGGAAGGAGAGAGGAGGAAGAAGAGAAGAGGAAGGAGGGAGGATGAAGTAGAGAGGAGGGAGGAGGGAGGATGAAGGAGAGAGGAGGGAGGAGGGAAGAGAAAGGCGAGAATAGAGACAAATGTAGCTCTGGTCTGAGCTTTGGTTGTGGGTTTCCATGGTTACTTACTCTTCCTGTCTTTCTTTGGCTGTGTTTTTTTTTTACTTGATTACCCCCCCTTCCCTCCCCTATCTACTCTCCTGTCCTCTCCTCCTGCCCTCTCCTCATGCCCTCTCCTCCTGCCCTCTCCTCCTTCCCTCCCCTATCTACTCTCCTGTCCTCTCCTCCTGCCCTCTCCTCCTGCCTGTATATCTCCATGCAGTCCCAGTGGCCCAGGCTGTGGGTGGCATGGTGCCAGCTAGACAGAGGCACTCTACAGGCATGGCCAGGGCAGGGGAATCCCTCTGCCCCGGTACCCACCATCCACCTCACCACGGTCTGCCCAGACCCAGCCAGACACAGGCTGAAAACCCACTCAATCTCCCACCACATCAAATCAAATGTATTTATAAAGCCCTTCTTACATCAGCTGATATCTCAAAGTGCTGTACAGAAACCCAGCCTAAAACCACAAACAGAAAGCAATGCAGGTGTAGAAGCACGGTGGCTAGGAAAAACTCCCTAGAAAGGCCAAAACCTAGGAAGAACCCTAGAGAGGAACCAGGCTATGAGGGGTGGCCAGTCCTCTTCTGGCTGTGCCGGGTGGAGATTATAACAGAACATGGCCAAGATGTTCAAATCTTCCTAAATGACCAGCAGGGTCAAATAATAATAATCACAGTGGTTGTCGAGGGTGCAACAGGTCAGCACCTCAGGAGTAAATGTCAGTTGGCTTTTCATAGCCGAGCATTCAGAGTATCTCTACCGCTCCTGCTGTGTCTAGAGAGTTGAAAACAGCAGGACTGCGACAGGTAGCACGTCTGGTGAACAGGCAGAACAGTTGAAACTGGAACAGCAGCACGGCCAGGTGGACTGGGGACAGCAAGGAGTCATCGAGCCAGGTAGTCCTGAGGCATTGTCCTAGGGCTCAGGTTCTGAGAGAGAGAGAGAGAGTGAGAGAGAGAGAGAGAGAGAGAGAGAGAGAGAGAGAGAGAGAGAGAGAGAGAGAATACTTAAATTCACACAGGTCACCGGATAAGACAGGAGAAATACTCCAGATATAACAGACTGACCCTAATCCCCCGACACATATACTACTGCGGCATAAATACCGGAGGCTACATACACATACACAGAAACACACACACAAATAGCCCTCCACCAAACACATGCATAATCACCTCTTTCTCAGCATAAGGTCAGTCTGCACAGACACAATCACCTCAGGACGTTTACTGAATACAGAAATACACAGAAATACACAGAAATACACAGAAAACCAGGGTGAGACAATCCAGCATTTAACTCTGGCACAAACAACAAATGAACTGGTGGAGATCCACTTGGTTTTAATACGGAATGATGCCAGGTGCAATATCAACTGAACTCTCCAGAGCGAGGATAAGAACAAGACTCCTGGGTAATCTTTTACCTCTTTGCGTTTTGTTTAAATATTAATATTTAGATGATGGAGGTTTTTTTGTATTTTTTGATGTTGTTGTAGTTAGCCTAGCCACTTACAGTGCAGTGTAGTTGTTGACTTACTCTGATATGAATTAGCATCGACAATGAGATCAGTTGAGGAGAAGACTGGTTCATCAGAGGGCAACCATTGTGGGTATAACTGAGACCTTTAAAGGTTCAGTTAGCTCCCCCAAGTTAATGCTTAGGCTTTAGCTCAGAGGACAAAGAACGTTTTGTGGCTCGCAGGAGACCCAAGCTTCGAAACCAGTTGTGTACCCAGCCGGTGCACCTGTGTTTGGGGTTAGTCTTGTGTCAGGCCTGTGATACCAGTTGTCCCGCATCGTCTCTTATCTCCAACCCCTATACAGGTGTTCACAGCTTCAGTAGCTGCCCACAACAGACACAGTGATTTTTAATACCTTAAGATTAAATCTTAAGATAAGACCACTTAACTCTTACCACTCTAGATGTGCCACACCTCGAACAACCCAAGATAACGCCATGACATCGTCAAAGCTCGCAGTTGTAAATGAGAACTTGTTCTCAACTAGCCTACCTGGTTAAATAAAGGCGAAATAAATAAATAGAGCTAATGTTATCGTCAATGTGTCACTCAGCTAACCCAGCAAACCAACATTGGTTCTGTAAAAGTTCCCAGTACATTTGAAAAAATGTTTTTTGTCGTTTACACTAAAACTGTCCAGTCGTGCTGATGATTACAGAATGTTTGTATAAAATATTTGCTTATATGTTGCAACAACGTTCCCAGAACACGTTTAATCTGTTCTATTAAGGTTCCCAGCATGTTTCATTAGCTTGTGGGAAAAGTCTGGTTTGAATGTTGTGGGGACAAAACTCAAAAAACGATATAGTTGTGCGGATGTTTCTTTTTAAGTGTTAAAATCATTCACCTGATGTTACTAGAATGTTCCCAAAACACATTTAATCTGTTATTTTAAACATTCCCAGAATGTTTCTTTAGGTTGTGGGGACATTGTGCAGATATGGCAAGAGATGTCCAGCTGTGCTGACATTCAGATAATGTTTCATAATGATTCATATTGCAGTTCATATTGTAGTTCTACTGTTCTGTTATGATTCATATTGTAGTTCTACTGTTCTGTTATGATTCATATTGTAGTTCTACTGTTCTGATATGATTCATATTGTAGTTCTACTGTTCTGATATGATTCATATTGTAGTTCTACTGTTCTGATATGATTCATATTGTAGTTCTACTGTTCTGATATGATTCATATTGTAGTTCTACTGGTCTGTTATGATTCATATTGTAGTTCTACTGTTCTGATATGATTCATATTGTAGTTCTACTGTTCTGATATGATTCATATTGTAGTTCTACTGGTCTGATATGATTCATATTGTAGTTCTACTGTTCTGTTATGATTCATATTGCAGTTCTACTGTTCTGATATGATTCATATTGTAGTTCTACTGTTCTGATATGATTCATATTGTAGTTCTATAGTTCTGATATGATTCATATTGTAGTTCTACTGTTCTGATATGATTCATATTGTAGTTCTACTGTTCTGATATGATTCATATTGTAGTTCTACTGTTCTGATATGATTCATATTGTAGTTCTACTGTTCTGATATGATTCATATTGTAGTTCTACTGTACTGTTATTATTCATATTGTAGTTCTACTGTTCTGATATGATTCATATTGTAGTTCTACTGTTCTGATATGATTCATATTGTAGTTCTACTGTTCTGATATATTTCATATTGTAGTTCTACTGTTCTGATATGATTCATATTGTAGTTTTATTGTTCTGATATGATTCATATTGTAGTTCTACTGGTCTGATATGATTCATATTGTAGTTCTACTGTTCTGATATGATTCATATTGTAGTTCTACTGTTCTGATATGATTCATATTGTAGTTCTACTGTTCTGATATGATTCATATTGTAGTTCTACTGGTCTGTTATGATTCATATTGTAGTTCTACTGTTCTGATATGATTCATATTGTAGTTCTACTGGTCTGTTATGATTCATATTGTAGTTCTACTGTTCTGATATGATTCATATTGTAGTTCTACTGTTCTGATATGATTCATATTGTAGTTCTACTGGTCTTTTATGATTCATATTGTAGTTCTACTGTTCTGATATGATTCATATTGTAGTTCTACTGTTCTGATATGATTCATATTGTAGTTCTATTGTTCTGATATGATTCATATTGTAGTTCTACTGGTCTGTTATGATTCATATTGTAGTTCTACTGTTCTGATTTGATTCATATTGTAGTTCTACTGTTCTGATATGATTCATATTGTAGTTCTACTGTTCTGATATGATTCATATTGTAGTTCTACTGGTCTGTTATGATTCATATTGTAGTTCTACTGTTCTGATATTATTCATATTGTAGTTCTACTGTTCTGATATGATTCATATTGTAGTTCTACTGTTCTGATATGATTCATATTGTAGTTCTACTGTTCTGATATGATTCATATTGTAGTTCTACTGTTCTGATATGATTCATATTGTAGTTCTACTGTTCTGATATGATTCATATTGTAGTTCTACTGTTCTGATATGATTCATATTGTAGTTCTACTGTTCTGATATGATTCATATTGTAGTTCTACTGTTCTGATATGATTCATATTGTAGTTCTACTGTTCTGATATGATTCATATTGTAGTTCTACTGTTCTGATATGATTCATATTGTAGTTCTACTGTTCTTTCTTACCTGTGATTCCTAAAAGCTACAATGGTCTTTAAGATCCTGTAATTGGTTGGTTTTTCCACGTCTGTTTTTTGTATCTGCCAGTGATGACCCTATGATGACCCTACAGGAGACAAAACCACACCTGGACACAACCATATGCACGTAAAAACACACACTTTTATACAAACTAACAAACACTTCCCTGGTCTAGATGATATGAACATTATTCAACACAAGACTATTATTCCTCCAACAAACTCAAGGGATTCTTCCCAAAACACACACACACACACGCACGCACACACACACACACACACACACACACACACACACACACACACACACACACACACACACACACACACACACACACACTTACGCACCAACACACACATAAAAACACTCACATGCACACACACACAATGGAGCTAGTGTGTACAACTGGACTAAAAAAATATGTGTTGTTGTTGTTGTTCTTTACAAAGATCTCAGCAGGCGTTGCTAGACAAAGGGACAGGAGAATGGGCCTGTGTTTTCCATACAGACAGTGTCCTAGCACATTAGGGAACAGGGATGTGTTTGAATGGTTATGACTGTACGTAGGGGTGTGTAGGGTTATGAATAGACATAGGGGTGTGTAGAGTTATGACTATACATAGGGGTGTGTAGGGTTATGACTATACGTAGGGGTGTAAAGGGTTATGACTATACGTAGGGGTGTGTAGAGTTATGACTATGCATAGGGGTGTGTAGGGTTATGACTAGACGTAGGGGTGTGTAGGGTTATGATTATACGTAGGGGTGTGTAGGGTTATGACTATACATAGGGGTGTGTAGGGTTCTGACTGTACGTAGGGGTGTGTAGGGTTATGACTATACGTAGGGGTGTGTAGAGTTATGACTATACATAGGGGTGTGTAGGGTTATGACTATACGTAAGGGTGTGTAGGGTTATGACTAGACGTAGGGGTGTGTAGGGTTATGACTAGACGTAGGGATATGTAGGGTTATGACTAGACGTAGGGGTGTGTAGGGTTATGAGTAGACGTAGGGGTGTGTAGGGTTATGACTAGACGTAGGGGTGTGTAGGGTTATGACTAGACGTAGGGGTGTGTAGGGTTATGACTATACGTAGGGGTGTGTAGGGTTATGACTAGACGTAGGGGTGTGTAGGGTTATGACTAGACGTAGGGGTGTGTAGGGTTATGACTATACATAGGCGTATGTAGGGTTATGACTATACGTAGGGGTGTGTAGGGTTATGACTATACGTAGGGGTGTGTAGGGTTATGACTATACGTAAGGGTATGTGTAGGGTTATGACTAGACGTAAGGGTATGTGTAGGGTTATGACTGTACGTAGGGGTATGTAGGGTTATGACTAGACGTAGGGGTGTGTGGAAGAAGTGTCCTGTGTGCTGGATCCAGCCCTGAGGAATTGGGAAGTTTAGGGAATAAAGTTTAGGTAAAGTAACAGGGAATGTGATGGGAATAGATTATACAGTGTAAGTGTGGTGGGAATAGACATGTATAGACATATAGACATATAGACATGCCTGTGACCCTGAGTCCTGACTGAAAACAAACACACACATCAAGAAGCACACTAAGATATACTGTCACACAGCCACTGTCACACAGCCACTGTCACACACACACAGTCACACACACACAGTCACACACACACAGTCACACACACACACACACACACACACACGCACACACACACACACACACACACACACACACACACACACACACACACACACACACACACACACACACACACACACACAAACACACATCAAGAAACATACTAAGATACACTGTCACACAGCCACTGTCACACAGACACTGTCACACAGACACTGTCACACAGCCACTGTCACACAGACACTGTCACACACACACACAGTCACACACACACACACACACACACCCACACACACACACACACACACACACACACACATACATACACACACTCAATCCATGGTCCAGAATGTAAACCTGCCTCTTCTCTTCCCTCTCTCTTGCTCTCCCTGCCTCTTCTCTTCCCTCTCTCTACCTCTCACTGTCTCTTCTCTTCCCTCTCTCTACCTCTCACTGTCTCTTCTCTTCCCTCTCTCTACCTCTCCCTCATCTCTTCCCTCTCTCTACCTCTCCCTGTCGCTTCTCTTCCCTTTCTCTACCTCTCCCTGTCGCTTCTCTTCCCTCTCTCTACCTCTCCCTCTTCCCTTCCCTCTCTCTACTTCTCCCTGCCTCTTCTCTTGCCTCTCTCTACCTCTCCCTGCTGCTTCTCTTCCCTCTCTCTACCTCTCCCTGTCTCTTCTCTTCCCTCTCTCTACCTCTCCCTGTCTCATCTCTTCCCTCTATCTACCTCTCCCTCGTCTCTTCCCTCTCTCTACCTCGCCCTGCCTCTTCTCCTCCCTCTCTCTACCTCTCCCTCTTCTCTTCCCTCTCTCTACCTCTCCCTGCCTCTTCTCTTCCCTCTCTCTACCTCTCCCTCTTCCCTTCCCTCTCTCTACCTCTCCATCTTCCCTTCCCTCTCTCTACCTCTCCCTCTTCTCTTCCCTCTCTCTACCTCTCCCCGTGCAATCATATGACTATATCTCTCTATTTCCACATTCACTGGCTTTGGGATCAAAGCTCCTGTCATACCCAAGGGGTCCAGGCTGGAAATGAATTGCAATTACAGCCCACTTGTTCTCTTGTGTGGTGTGTGTGTGTGTGTGTGTGTGTGTGTGTGTGTGTGTGTGTGTGTGTGTGTGTGTGTGTGTGTGTGTGTGTGTGTGTGTGTGTGTGTGACAACTGTGTTAGACACACTGGAATGTGTCCTTTGTCCTCAGACATAAAGAGACATGACCTGATCAGCATGGTGTGTGTGTGTGTGTGTGCATGTGTGTGCACATGCCTATTCTCGTGTGAGTGTGTGATCTTACAATTAGCACTTTCATGAACCCTGCTTGCCTAGCAGCTAGTTGGGGGGTAGTCTCTATGTCTGGTATGTCTCTCTGTGTTGAAATGACTCTATGAGGTTGGTCATGACTGGGGTCGGTGGAGGAGCAAAGGAGGGATGGAGGGATATTGATCTGAAATGAAGAGTGGCGGGTCCTCAGATCTCAGTTGGCCGCCCCGGACCCCCACGGTGTAATCTGCAGCCCTGGCCCATCCCCATGGTAACGGGAGTGACTGGGTACGCAGGGAGATGGAGGGAGAAAAGAGGAGACGTGCCCTCGCTCTCCTCCGTGGAGTTATTACCTTCTTCTCTTTATCTTTCATCGCTTTTCTCTTTGTTTTCATCTGCTGCCCCCAGAGGACCTGCTCTTCAGGACCTGCTCTTCATCTCTCCTGTCCTCTGCTTTCTTCCCCCAGAGGACCTGCTCTTCATCTCTCCTGTCCTCTGCTTTCTTCCCCCAGAGGACCTGCTCTTCATCTCTCCTGTCCTCTGCTTTCTTCCCCCAGAGGACCTGCTCTTCATCTCTCCTGTCCTCTGCTTTCTTCCCCCAGAGGACCTGCTCTTCATCTCTCCTGTCCTCTGCTTTCTTCCCCCAGAAGACCTGCTCTTCATCTCTCCTGTCCTCTGCTTTCTTCCCCCAGAGGACCTGCTCTTCATCTCTCCTGTCCTCTGCTTTCTTCCCCCAGAAGACCTGCTCTTCATCTCTCCTGTCCTCTGCTTTCTTCCCCCAGAGGACCTGCTCTTCATCTCTCCTGTCCTCTGCTTTCTTCCCCCAGAGGACGTGCTCTTCACCTGTCCTGTCCTCTGCTTTCTTCCCTCAGAGGACCTGCTCTTCATCTGTCCCGTTTAGCCAGCTGTTCAAAGGTTAAGTAAGAAATCTATTGTAAAATTACTTTTTTATCACCCAGGAAGGGTGAGTGTGTCTTTGTGTGCATGCTGAGAGTGAAAGAGAGAGAGAGAGACAGCATTCCCTCCCCTATATGCTCCCTTTGGCATAACTATGACAACATTACCAACAAAAATGGGTCACAACTCCTGCAGCTCTGTCGTACGCTAGGTGTGTACATAGTCAATGGTAGGCTTCGAGGGGACTCCAATCGTAGATACACCTATAGCTCATCTCTTGGCAGTAGTACTGTAGATTACTTTATCACTGACCTCAACCCAGAGTCTCTCAGAGCGTTCACAGTCAGCCAACTGACACCCCTATCAGATCACAGCAAAATTATAGTCGCCTCGAACAAATCAAATCAATTTATTTGTCACATATACATGGTTAGCAGATGTTAATGCGAGTGTAGCGAAATGCTTGTGCTTCTAGTTCCGACAATGCAGTAATAACCAACGAGTAATCTAACCTAACAATTCCAAAACTACTACCTTATACACACAAGTGTAAAGGGACAAATAATATGTACATAAAGATATATGAATGAGTGATGGCCGAACGGCATAGGCAAGATGCAGTAGATGGTATAGAGTACAGTATATACATATGAGATGAGTAATGTAGGGTATGTAAACATTATATAAAGTGGCATTGTTTAAAGTGGCTAGTGATACATTTATTACATAAATTTTTACATTATTAAAGTGGCTGGAGTTGAGTCAGTATGTTGACAGCAGCTACTCAATGTTAGTGATGGCTGTTTAACAGTCTGATGGCCTTGAGAGAGAAGCTGTTTTTCAGTCTCTAGGTCCCAGCTTTGATGCACCTGTACTGACCTCGCCTTCTGGATGATAGTGGGGTGAACAGGCAGTGGCTCGGGTGGTTGTCCTTGATGATCTTTTTGGCCTTCCTGTGACATCGGGTGGTGTAGGTGTCCTGGAGGGCAGGTAGTTTGCCCCCGGTGATGCGTTGTGCAGACCTCACTACCCTCTGGAGAGCCTTACGGTTGTGGGCGGAGCAGTTGCAGTACCAGGCGGTGATACAACCCGACAGGATGCTCTCGGTTGTGCATCTGTAAAAGTGTGTGAGTGTTTTTGGTGACAAGCCAAATTTCTTCAGCCTCCTGAGGTTGAAGAGGCGCTGCTGCGCCTTCTTCACAACACGGTCTGTGTGGGTGGACCATTTCAGTTTGTCTGTGATGTGTACACAGAGGAACTTAAAACGTACTACCCTCTCCACTACTGTCCCGTCGATGTGGATAGGGAGGTGTTCCCTCTGCTGTTTCCTGAAGTCCACAATCATCTCCTTTGTTTTGTTGACATTGAGTGTGAGGTTAGTGTGAGGGTTTTTTCCTGACACCACACCCCGAGAGCCCTCACCTCCTCCCTGTAGGCCGTCTTGTCGTTGCTGGCAATCAAGCCTACCACCGTAGTGTCGTCTGCAAGAGCAATACTCAATCATGAGGCATCAAAGCCAAAGGAACTGTGTGAAATTAAGAAATGCTATAGATGGAAGGAATGTAGTGTGGAAACCTACCAAAAAACAATCAGGCAACAACAAATTCAATCTCTTCTAGACAACTTTATGGACAGAACATTTCACAGTAATTATAAAGGTGTAAACTTAACTTTAACAGTATATTTCACCTCTCAGCTTCCCTATCAAATCTAAGAATTTCCAACAGAAAACCGAAGAAAATCAACAACAATGACAAATGGTTTGATGAAGAATGCAAAAACCTGAGAAAGAAATTGAGAAACCTGTCCATCCAAAAACATAGAGACCTGAGTCTACGCCTTCACTATGGTGAATCACTAAAACAATACAGAAATATACTGCGGAAAGTAGAAGGAACAGCATGTCAGAAATCAGCTCAATGTAATTGAAGAATCCATAGAATCTAACCACTTCTGGGAAAATAGTAAAACACTAAACAAACAACAACACGAGGAGTTATTTATCCAAAATGGAGATGTATGGGTAAACCTCTTCTCCAATCTTTTTTGCATGATAACAAAGAACAAACAGCAAAAACATATACATGATACAAATACAAATCTTAGAATCAACTATTAAAGACTACCAGAACCCTCTGGATTCTCCAATTAAATGAACTAGAGGACAGAATAAAATCCCTCCAACCCAAAAAGGCCTGTGGCGTTGATGGTATCCTTAATGAAATGATCAAATATACAGACAACAAGTTACATTGGCTATACTTAAACTCTTTAACATCATTCTTAATTCCGGCATCTTCACCAATATTTGGAACCAAGGACTGATCACCCCAATCCACAAAACTGGAGATGATTTTGACCGACTGCAGAAAATCCTCATCAACAGCACAAATGTACATTTCCTCAGTGAAAACAATGTACTGAGCAAATGTCAAATTGGCTTTTTACCAAATTATCGTACGACAGACCACGTATTCACCCTGTACACCCTAATTGACAAACAAACAAACCAAAACAAAGGCAAAGTCTTCTAATGCTTTGTTGATAAAAATAAACTTTGTAAAAAAACTTTGTAAAACATACGACATTATAACACAAAGTACACAAACAATAAGTCTGCAGTTAAAATTGGCAAAAAACACACATTTCTTTCCACAGGGCCCTGGGGTGAGACAGGGATGCAGCTTAAGCCCCACCCTCTTCAAAATTTGTATCAATGAATTGGCCATAGAAAAGTCTGCAGCGCCCGGCCTCACCCTACTATAATCTGAAGTCAAAAGTCTCCTGTTTGCTGATGATCTGGTGCTTCTGTCCCCAACCAAGGAGGTCTTAGAGCACCACCTAGATCTTCTGAACAGATTCTGTCAGACCTGGGCCCTTGACAGTAAATCTCAGTAAGATACAAATAATGCTGCTCCAAAAAAAGGTCCAGTTGCCAGAAATATAAATTCCATCTAGAAACCCTTGCCCTAGAGCACACAGAAAAACTACACATACCTTGGCCTGAAACATCAGCACCACAGTTAACTTCCACAAAGCTGTGAACAATCTGAGAGACCAGTCAAGAAGGACCTTCCATGCCATCATAAGGGCATAACATTTTACATACCAATTAGGATCTGTCTAAAAATACTTGAATAAATCATAGATATAGACATAGCCGTTAATTTCTTGGCGCACCCATCCCGTTAGCGGGATCATTTTCATCAACATCCGCTGAATTGCAGAGCGCCAAATTCAAATTAAATTTCTAAAAATATTAAATGTTCATGAAATCACAAGTGCAATATAGCAAAACACAGCTTAGCTTGTTGTTAATCCACCTGGCGTGTCAGATTTCAAAAAAGCTTTTACGGCGAAAGATATCCAAGCATTTATGTAAGGACATTTCTCTCAGCAGACAAAACATTACAAACAGCTAGCAGCCAAGTAGATTGGTCACGGAAGTCAGAAAAGCAATGCAATTAATCGCTTACCTTTGATGATCTTCGGATGTTTGCACTCACGAGACTCCTAGTTACACAATAAATGTTCCTTTTGTTAGATAGATTTTTTTTCTATCCAAAAACCTCCATTTGGTTGTCGCGTTTTGTTCAGTAATCCACAGGTTCGTGCAGGTCAAGATGGGCAGATGAAAATTCCAAATAGTATCCGTAAAGTTCGTAGAAACATATCAAACGTTTTTTATAATCAATCCTCAGGTTGTTTTTACAATAAATAATCATACAAATCAACCGCATACAAAACTCTGCTGGCACCCAGCCATCCACTGACACGATGTGATTGTTCTCGCTCATTTTTCAGAATAAAAGCCTGAAACTATGTCTAAAGACTGTTCACACCATGTGGAAGCCATAGGGAAAGGAATCTGGTTGATATCCCTTTAATTGGAGGGAAGGCATGCATTGGAACAGGGAAATTTATTTATCTTAGGCACTTCCTGGTTGGATTTTCCTCATGTTTTCACCTGCAATATCAGTTCTGTTATACTCAGACAATATTTTGACAGTTTTGGAAACTTTAGAGTGTTTTCTATCTTCATCTGCCAATTATATGCATATTCTAGATTCTGGGCCTGAGAAATAGGCCGTTTCATTTGGGTACGTTTTTCATCCAAACATCAAATACTGCCCCCTACACTCAACAGGTTAATGGTTGTGAGTTCTGGGGTCCGCTCACCAACCAAGAATTCACAAAATGGGACAAACACCAAATTGAGACTCCGCATGCAGAATTCTGCAAAAACATCCTCATTGAACAACGTAAAACACCAAATAATGCATGCAGAGCAGAATTAGGCTGATCCACGCTAATTATCAAATCCAGATAATAGCCGTTAAATTCTATAACCAGCTAAAAGGGAGCGATTCCCAAACCTTCCATAACAACGCCATCGCCTACAGAGAGATGAACCTGGAGAAGAGTCCCCTAAGCAAGCTGGTCCTGGGGCTCTGTTCACAAACACACCCACAGAGCTCCAGGACAGCAACACAATTAGACACAACCAAATCATGAGAAAACAAAAATAATATTATTTGACACATTGGAAAGAATTAACAAAAAAAAACAGAGCAAACTAGAATGCTATTTGGCCCTAAACAGAGAGTAAACATTGGCAGAATACCTGACCACTGTGACTGACCCAATCTTAAGGAAAGCTTTGACTATGTACAGACTCAGTGAGCATAGCCTTGCTACCAAGAGAGGCAGCCGTAGACAGACCTGGCTCTAAAGTGAAGACGGGCTATGTGCTCACTGCCCACAAACTGAGGCGGAAACTGAGCTGCACTTCCTAACCTCCTGCCAAATGTATGACCATATTAGAGACACATATTTCCCTCAGATTACACAGATCCAAAAAGAATTAGAAAACAAACCCAATTTGAGAAACCCCTGTATCTACAGGTTGAAATTCCACAGTGTGCCATCACAGCAGCAAGATTTGTGACCTGTTGCAACGAGAAAAGGGCAACCAGGGAAGAACAAACACCCGTGTAAATACAACCCATATTTATGTTTATTTATTTTCCCTTTTGTTCTTTAACTATTTTCACATCGTTACAACACTGTATATAGACATAATATGACATTTGAAATATCTTTATTCTTTTGGAACTTTTGTGAGTGTAATGTTTACTGTTCATTTTTATTGTTTATTTCACTTTTGTTCATTACCTTCTTCACTTGCTTTGGCAATGTTATTAACACATGTTTCCCATCCCAATAAAGCCCCTAGAATTGAATTGAATTAAGAGAAAGAGAGAGAGAGAGAGAGAGAGAGAGAGAGAGAGAGAGAGAGAGGGACACAGAGAGAGAGAGAGAGAGACACAGAGAGAGACAAAGAGAGAGAGAGACACAGAGAGAGAGAGAGAGAGAGAGACAGTGAGAGAGACAAAGAGAGAGAGACACAGAGAGGGAGAGAGAGAGAGAGAGTGAGAGAAGTGGTGAGAAACACAATGAAAATGTAGAAAAAGAGGGAGAGACATGCAGATATATTAACAGACAGACAGACAGACAGACAGGACAGAGACTTTTTTAGCTTCCTATTTTGTTCTGCAGATGACAGTTATGTCAGTAAAGAGAGAGTCTTGTGACAGTGCCACACACAAACACACACCTCTTCATACTGCTGTGAGTGCAGAGGCATGTGTACTCCCCTGACCTGTGTCTGTCTGCTGACTGGTAATACAACCCCTCTCAGCACCACACCTCACACACCTCACACAGCTCCACCACGCCTCACACACCTTACGAAAGTTATGTATGGTATTTATGGTATGTATTTTATGTATCAAATCAAATCAAATCACATTTATTTATATAGCCCTTCGTACATCAGCTGATATCTCAAAGTGCTGTACAGAAACCCAGCCTAAAACCCCAAACAGCAAGCAATGCAGGTGTAGAATCACGGTGGCTAGGAAAAACTCCCTAGAAAGGCTAAAACCTAGGAAGAAACCTAGAGAGGAACCAGGCTATGTGGGGTGGCCAGTCCTCTTCTGGCTGTGCCGGGTGGAGATTACAACAGAACATGGCCAAGATGTTCAAATGTTCATAAATGACAAGCATGGTCCAATAATAATAAGGCAGAACAGTTGAAATTGGAGCAGCAGCACGGCCAGGTGGACTGGGGACAGCAAGGAGTCATCATGTCAGGTAGTCCTGAGGCATGGTCCTAGGGCTCAGGTCCTCCGAGAGAGAGAGAGAAAGAAAGAGAGAATTAGAGAGAGCACACTTAAATTCACACAGGACACCGAATAGGACAGGAGAAGTACTCCAGACATAACAAACTGACCCTAGCTATCCGACACATAAACTACTGCAGCATAAATACTGGAGGCTGAGACAGGAGGGGTCAGGAGACACTGTGGCCCCATCCGAGGACACCCCCGGACAGGGCCAAACAGGAAGGAAATAACCCCTCCCACTTTGCCAAAGCACAGCCCCCACACCACTAGAGGGATATCTTCAACCACCAACTTACCATCCTGAGACAAGTCCGAGTATAGCCCACAAAGATCTCCGCCAAGGGGGGCGCCAACCCAGACAGGATGACCACATCAGTGACTCAACCCACTCAGGTGACGTACCCCTCCCAGGGACGGTATGAGAGAGCACCAGTAAAGCCAGTGACTCAGCCCCTGTAATAGGGTTAGAGGCAGAGAATCCCAGTGGAAAGAGGGGAACCGGCCAGGCAGAGACAGCAAGGGCGGTTCGTTGCTCCAGAGCCTTTCCGTTCACCTTCCACTCCTGGGCCAGACTCCACTCAATCATCATCATGACCCACTGAAGAGATGAGTCTTCAGTAAAGACTTAAAGGTTGAGACCGAGTTTGCGTCTCTGACATGGGTAGGCAGACCGTTCCATAAAAATGGAGCTCTATAGGAGAAAGCCCTGCCTCCAGCTGTTTGCTTAGAAATTCTAGGGACAATTAGGAGGCCTGCGTCTTGTGACCGTAGCGTACGTGTAGGTATGTACGGCAGGACCAAATCAGAGAGATACTGTAGGTAGGAGCAAGCCCATGTAATGCTTTGAAGGTTAGCAGTAAAACCTTGAAATCAGCCCTTGCTTTTTACAGGAAGCCAGTGTAGGGAGGCTAGCACTGGAGTAATATGATCAAATTTGTTGGTTCTAGTCAGGATTCTAGCAGCCGTATTTAGCACTAACTGAAGTTTATTTAGTGCTTTATCCGGGTAGCCGGAAAGTAGAGCATTGCAGTAGTCTAACCTAGAACTGACAAAAGCATGGATTAATTTTTCTGCATCATTTTTGGACAGAGAGTTTCTGATTTTTGCAATGTTACGTAGATGGAAAAAAGCTGTCCTTGAAATGGTCTTGATATGTTCTTCAAAAGAGAGATCAGGGTCCAGATTAACGCCGAGGTCCTTCACAGTTTTATTTGAGACGACTGTACAACCATTAAGATTAATTGTCAGATTCAACAGAAGATCTCTTTGTTTCTTGGGACCTAGAACAAGCATCTCTTTTTTGTCCGAGTATAAAAGTAGAAAGTTTGCAGCCATCCACTTCCTTATGTCTGAAACACAGGCTTCTAGCGAGGGCAATTTTGGGGCTTCACCATGTTTCATTGAAATGTACAGCTGTGTGTCATCCGCATAGCAGTGAAAGTTAACACAACGTTTTTGAATTACATCCCCAAGAGGGAAAATATATAGTGAAAACAATAGTAGTCCTAAACCGGAACCTTGAGGAACACCGAAATGTACAGTTTATTTGTCAGAGGACAAACCATTCACAGAGACATGTATGTATGGTATGTTATGTAAGTTATGTACACTACCGGTCCAAAGTTTAAGAACGCTTACACATTCAAGGATTTTTCTTAATTTTTTATTATTTTCCACATTGTAGAATCAAAACTATGAAATAACACATATGGAATCATGTAGTGAACCAAAAAGTATTAAACAAATCATAATATATGTTATATTTGAGATTCTTCAATGTAGCCATCCTTTGCCTTGATGACAGCTTTGCACACTCTTGGCATTCTCTCAACCAGCTTCAACTGGAATCCTTTTCCACCAGTCTTGATGGAGTTCCCACATATGCTGAGCATTTTTTAGCTGCTTTTCCTTCACTCTGCAGTCCAACTCATCCCAAACCATTTCAATTGGGTTGAGGTCGGGTGATTGTGGAGGCCGGGGGATCTGATGCAGCACTCCATCACTTTCCTTCTTGGTAAAATAGCCATTACATAGCCTGGAGGTGTGTTGGATCATTGTCCTGTTAAAAAACAAATGATAGTCCCACTAAGCCCAAACCAGAGGGGATGGTGAATTACTGCAGAATGCTGTGGTAGCCATGCTGGTTAAGTGTGCCTTGAATTCTAACTAAACCAAAGACAGTGTCATCAGAAATTCCCCCCCATACCATAACACCTCCTCCTCCATGCTTCACGTAGGAACCACACATGCGGAGATCATCTGTTCAAAAGCACAGCGTCTTAGACACGGCGGTTGGAACCAAAAATCTCCAATTTGGACTCCAGACCAAAGGACACATTTCCACCAGTCTAATGTCCATTGCTTGTGTTTCTTGGCCCAAGCAAGTCTCTTTTCATTATTGGTGTACTTTAGTTGGCTTATTTGTAGCCATTCGACCATGAAGGCCTGCGCAGTTGATGTTGAGATGTGTCTGTTACTTGAACTCTGTGAAGCATTTATTTGTAGTGCTATTTCTGAGGCTGGTAACTCTAATGAACATCCTCTGCAGCAGAGGTAACTCTGGGTCTTCCAATCCTGTGGGGGTCCTCATGAGAGACAGTTTCATTATAAAACTTAATGGTTTTCGCGAATGCATTTGAAGAAACGTTTTGAAGAGACTTTCAAAGTTCTTGAAATATTCTTTAATGACTGAACTTCCTTTCTTAAAGTAAAGATGGACTGTTGTTTCTCTTTGCTTATTTGAACTGTTCTTGTCATAATATGGACTTGGTCTTTTGTAAGTTATGTATGGTCTGTAAGTTATGTAAGTTATGTATGGTCTGTATGGTATGTATGGTATGTATGGTATGTAAGTTATGTATGGTCTGTATGGTATGTAAGTTATGTATGGTCTGTATGGTATGTATGGTCTGTATGGTCTGTATGGTGTGGAGCGAGAGAGAGGGGAGGGAGGAGTGTTGTGGAACACAGAGAGGGGAGGGAGGAGTGTTGTGGAGCAGAGAGAGGGGAGGGAGGAGTGTTGTGGAGCGAGAGAGAGGGGAGGGAGGAGTGTTGTGGAGCAGAGAGAGGGGAGGGAGGAGTGTTGTGGAGCACAGAGAGGGGAGGGAGGAGTGTTGTGGAGCAGAGAGAGGGGAGGGGAAGGAGTGTTGTGTGGAGTGAGAGAGGGGAGGGAGGATTGTTGTGGAACAGAGAGAGGGGAGGGAGGAGTGTTGTGGAGCAGAGAGAGGGGAGGGAGTAGTGTTGTGTGGAGTGAGAGAGGGGAGGGGAGGGGAGGGAGGAGTGTTGTGTGGAGTGAGAGAGGAGAGGGAAGAGTGTTGTGGAGTGAGAGAGGGGAGGGAGGAGTGTTTTGGAGCAGAGAGAGGGGAGGGAGGAGAGTTGTGTGTAGTGAGAGAGGGGAGGGATCGGAGCATCAGCAGTGTTTCTTAATGATATCCCACACTGGTTCCATGTCAGTGCTCTGGAGAGGTCATTTTCTCTGTGGATGCTAATCTTTCATCTTGAGAAACTTTCTCTCCCCCATTCACCCTCCTCCTCTCCTTTCCTCTCCCACTGTTCTGTCAATCCCCAACCCCTCCTCCCTCCTGTGTCTCTTGTTGACACTCCTGAACCTGGGCTTTTTTGGTCAACTAGCAACACAATAATCTCTCTCTCTCTCTGTGTGTCTGTCATTCTGTCTCTCTCTCTTTATTTCTCTCTCTCTCTCCCTCTGTCTCTGCCTCTCTCTGTCTCTCTCTGTCTCTGTCTCTCTCTCTTTCTCTCACACACTAGAGAGAGAGATAGATAGAGGAGGGGGGCCACAGCACTCAGCCGGAATACAGCCACCACCTTCCATTTAGCACACACACACACACACACACACACACACACACACACACACACACACACACACACACACACACACACACACACACACACACACGCACAGCGAAGCCTTTGAACCTGGCCTGCACCACCCTCACCACATCATATGTTGTGGGTGTATGGTGTCTATGATGGTGTGTGTTTACCTGCGTGTGTATGGTGTTTATGATGGTGTGTATTTACGTTTGTGTGTATGGTGTTTATGATGGTGTGTATTTAGGTTTGTGTGTATGGTGTCTATGATGGTGTGTGTTTAGGTTTGTGTGTATGGTGTCTATGATGGTGTGTGTTTAGGTTTGTGTGTATGGTGTCTATGATGGTGTGTGTTTACCTGCGTGTGTATGGTGTCTATGATGGTGTGTGTTTACCTGCGTGTGTATGGTGTCTATGATGGTGTGTGTTTACCTGCGTGTGTATGGTTTCTATGATGGTGTGTATTTACATTTGTGTGTATGGTGTCTATGATGGTGTGTATTTAGGTTTGTGTGTATGGTGTCTATGATGGTGTGTGTTTACCTGCGTGTGTATGGTGTCTATGATGGTGTGTGTTTACCTGCGTGTGTATGGTGTCTATGATGGTGTGTATTTAGGTTTGTGTGTATGGTGTCTATGATGGTGTGTATTTACATTTGTGTGTATGGTGTTGATGATGGTGTGTGTTTACCTGCGTGTGTATGGTGTCTATGATGGTGTGTGTTTACCTGCGTGTGTATGGTGTCTATGATGGTGTGTGTTTACCTGCGTGTGTATGGTGTCTATGATGGTGTGTATTTAGGTTTGTGTGTATGGTGTTCATGATGGTGTGTGTTTGCCTGTGTGTAAGACAATGTGTGTATTTAAGTGACACTTAAATAGCCTCTGCCTTGGTGGGTTTTTCAATGCGGATCTAAGAGTTTTGAGACAATGGTTAATTCCATTGAAAACAGGTTGTTCTGATATCAGACCAATTTACCATAATGCCTTTCTCAGTCGCTGCAACAAAACCATGGAACCTAAAAAAGAACAGGTTGAAATCTTGATTCCGTCCCACACCCTTTGATTGAATCCTTTCAATGAGGGAGGAAAATGAAAACACATAAATCTGGATGTATGGACTTAATGTTTGCATGTTTAAATGTAAGGTAAAGCCCCTTTAGCCAGCCAGCCAGCCAGCCAGCCATCCAGCCATCCAGCCATCCAGCCGTCCAGCCAGCCATCCATCCAGCCATCCAGCCATCCAGCCATCCATCCATCCATCCATCCATCCATCCAGCCAGCCAGCCGTTAATCCATCCAGCCATCCAGCCATCCAGCCATCCATCCATCCATCCAGCCATCCAGCCATCCATCCATCCAGCCATCCAGCCATCCCACCAGCCAGTCAGTCAGCCAGCCAGCCAGCCAGCCAGCCAGCCAGCCAGCCAGCCAGCCAGCCAGCCAGCCAGCCAGCCAGCCATCCATCCATCCAGCCAGCCAGCCATCCATCCAGCTGTCCATCCATCCATCCAGCCAGCCATCCAGCCAGCCATCCTGCCAGCCATCCAGCCAGCCATCCATCCATCCATCCATCCAGCCATCCATCCATCCAGCTGTCCATCCATCCATCCAGCCAGCCATCCAGCCATCCAGCCATCCATCCATCCAGCCATCCAGCCAGCCATTCATCCATCCATCCAGCCAGCCAGCCAGCCAGCCAGCCAGCCAGCCAGCCAGCCAGCCAGCCAGCCAGCCAGCCAGCCAGCCAGCCATCCAGCCAGCCATCATCTCATCCTTGCCTCTCATTCCCTCCTCCTCTACTCCTCCTCCTCCTCCACCCCCTCTTCCTCCTCATCCTCCTCCACCTCCTCCTCCTATTCTTCCTCCTCATACTCTCCCATACCTCTACACCTCCTCATTTCTCCTCTCCTCCTTCCTTCCTCTCCTTCTCCCCTATCCCTCTTCTGCAGAGCTCTTGTGTACTCTTGCGGGTCCTGGTTCTAGATAAAGGGTCTGTTTCGCTGGGCCTGTGACATGGCAGACTTCCATGCTCACTGCAGCGTCGTATCGTCTTTCAGGAGCTGATAGTGCCTACAGCCTCACAATGGGCCCTTTATCTGCTCAGATCCTTACTGCTGCTCCACAGCCCATTCACAAACCCCTGACTTTACACTTCACCAACATACTGAACACACACACACACACACACAAACACACACACTCTCTCTCTCTCACACACACACACACACACACACACACACACACACACACACACACACACACACACACACACACACATGCACATAACAAATATCCACAGATAAAATTGTGATAATTAAAAAAGTATACCAGTTTGAAGGACCAAAAATGCCAGCTGTGCCATATAGATCGCAAAATTGTTGGGATGTACCGATTCCATGGCACATGAACTGATACACAAGACAACGCTGGATTCAGCCTCCAGCTGACCACTGATGCAATGTGTGAGCTTAAGTCCCTTCCTGATTGGATTCTTCTCAGGCTTTCGCCAGCAATATCAATTCTGTTATATTCACAGACAATATTTTTACAGTTTTGGAAACTTTAAAGTGTTTTCTATCCTAAGCTGTCAATTATATGCATATTCTAGCATCTTGTCCTGACAAAATAGCCCGTTTACTTTGGGAACGTTATTTTTCCAAAAATGAAAATAGTGCCCCCTAGTTTCAACAGGTTTAAACAGCCATCACTAACATTGAGAGGCTGCTGCCAACGAACTGACTCAAATCTCTAGCCACTTAAATAAATGGACTTAATAAAGGTATCACTAGCCACTTTAAATAACGGCACTTTAATAATGTTTACATACCCTACATTACTCATCTCATATGTATATACTGTCCTCTATACCATCTACTGCATCTTGCCTACACTCCATCGCTCATCCATGTATTTATATGTACATATTCTAAACATCCCTTTACATTTGTGTGTATTTCTGTGTATAAAATAGTTGTTGTGAATTTGTTAGATTACTTGTTAGATATTACTGCGTAGTCTGAACTAGAAGCACAAGCATTTCGCTACACTCGCATTAACATCTGCTAACCCTGTGTATGTGATGTCGTGTCTATAGCTATGCCGGATTAAGTGATATGACATGCTATTCTATAAAATAATTTATCCGTAATTAATATTACCTGATTGAGCTAATCATGTAAATGTAATTAACTAGAGAGTCGGGGCTCCACAAAATAATATTTATAGAGCTGTTATCTTCCGAATAAACTCTTAAAGACCTAGTAATATTTTACATCAATAGCAGTCAATATTAATCATCATCTTAATTCAGTCTCATCTGAAAGTTGTAAATTCTTGATTATCTGCACGAACCCTGGCTAACAAGTTGAATCAGCAATACAAAATTGGGTTTAATTATTTATTCACTAAATACCTAACTAATCACACAGAATTAGACATACACATAATTAATCATAACATGATTACAAATTACGTCATAAAGGAAAATGTCCCTAGCGGGCAGAACAGATATGACAGCTTGTTACACAAAAGAAAAGGGGCTGGGTTTGAGTGAAAGAGCGGGAAGACTGAGGGACACAGGGAGAAGCTGTGCTATCGTAAATACAGTATCTTATGCATTCTAAATTACCGCCCATTTGGAAAAGGAAAATGCAATAAATATTTACTCTGAGCTGAGGTAGGTTGGTGGTAGATGGAAGGCCGTGTTGCCAAACCGAGTCCTTTGTCCTTTGAAGAATGTCTCTGGTGGTCAGCAGGATACGTTGTAGTAACGTTGTTGTGTGATAGACGGGATACTCTGTCTGTTCCTTCCAAACCCTCGTTTGCAGTTGCTGTTGCTAACTCAACGGCTAAGAGGTATCACTTCTGTAGTGAATAAGAGTTCAAAGTTCAAAGCTCACGCTGATGTTGGCTTCGTTCTGTAGTTATTATCTGAACCATTCTGACATCGAACCATCATCCTCACATCCTCAGAACAGGAGGATATATTGTAGTCAAGGGCTTATAAAAGGAAGGGAGAGGAGGGCATGTTTGAAAAGTTTTATAGCCCATGTCCCTTCACAGGGGCGGGCCACTGATTGAGCAGAGCCCTTATGAAAACCCAAATCTCACATTTTAGAAGCTAAAATCACATTTCATCCCATCACGAATAATTTCATATTCAAACATTTATATTGAACAACAATTCCATGTGAATCCGATAACTTTAATGTTTAGACTTTCCACTGTAGAGTTTATGTCATTTGATCATTGATGAGAATGTCTCAGATGACAACCGAACTGTTCTGTGAAGGGAGTACTACACAGCGTTGTACGAGATCTTCAGTTTCTTGGCAATTTCTTGCATGGAATAGCCTTCATTTCTCGGAACAAGAATAGACTGACGAGTTTCAGAAGAAAGGTCTTTGTTTCTGGCCATTTTGAGCCTGTAATTGAACCCACAAATGCTGATGCTCCAGATACTCAACTAGCCTAGAAGAAGGCCAGTTATATTGCTTCTTTAATCAGGACAACAGTTTTCAGCTGTGCTAACGTAATTGCAAAAGGGTTTTCCAATGATCAATTAGCCTTTTAAAATGACAAACTTGGATTAGCTAACACAACGTGCCATTGGAACACAGGAGTGATGGTTGCTGATAATGGGCCTCTGTATGCCTATGTAGATATTCCATTTAAAAAATCTGCAGTTTCCAGCTACAATAGTCATTTACAACATTAACAATGTCTACACTGCATTTCTGATCAATTTTTGTTAATTTAATGGATAAAAAAATATGCTTTTCTTTCAAAAACACGGACATTTCTAAGTGACCCCAAACTTTTTAAAGGTAGTGTATATTGTGTGTTTAAACAGTACCAGTCAAAGGTTTGGACACATCAAGACTGTGAAAAGTTGTCATCAAGGGAAAAGGTGGCTACAATGAAGAATCTCAAGTATAAAATATATTTGTATGTGTTTAACACTTTTTGTGGTTACTACATGATTCCATATGTGTTATTTCATAGTTTTGATGTCTTTACTATTATTCTACAATGTAGAAAATAGTCAGAAATAAAGAAAAACCCTTGATTGAGCAGATGGGTCCAAGCTTTTGACTGGTTCTGTATATATACAAAAACAATATCGGGGATTGGAAATAATGCAGACCATTGCATTGATAGAAGCCCCAATTTATTTGCACTATTAAAGCTACCCTAAATAAAATACTCACACATATTATCATCCTCATCAAAGGACATTAATACCGTAAGAACAAACTCTCGAGCTGCGCAGCGGTCGAAGGCACTGCATCTCAGTGCTACTGGCGTCACTACAGACACCCTGGTTCAAATCCAGGCTGTATCACAACAGGCCATGATTGGGAGTCACATAGGACGGTGCACATCATCAGGGTTTGGCCGGTGTAAATACGAATTTGTTCTTAACTGACTTGCCTAATTAAATTTTTAAAATGACATACACTGACTGACATGTTCATCTATGGACAAGCCCACACTAGATAATAGCCTATTTACATTCTAGTCATTTAGCAGACAGTCTTATCCAAAGCGACTTAAGGTAGTGGTCCATTGTGAGAATCAAATCCCATATCCTGCCGTGGCAACCGTCACGCTCTACCAACTTTTCTCTTTCGTTATTGCATTCTCTCATTCTCTCATTCTCTCTCTCTCTCTCTCACACGCACACGCACGCACGCACGCACGCAGGCACACACACACACACACACACACACACACACACACACACACACACACACACACACACACACACACACACACACACACACACACACACACACACACACCTAAGACATCAGTGTAATTACCTCTTAGTGAGGCAGAGATCAGGGTGGGGTTAAGATTAGCAGGCATTTACCTCAAGAGTCTGGAACGTCCCTCATGCTAACCTAGGGTGTCTGTGTGTGTGAGTGTGTGTGAGAGCGTGAAAGAGAGAGCTCTCTTCAGCTTAAATGTAATTACAGAGCTTATTCCTGCTCCTATTGTCCCTGTGTGTCACATGTTCACATTGAGAGAGGCTGAAACATTAGTAGCACATCTGGGCAACCTGGGCTATATTTACACAGGACGGAACCTGGGCTATAGTTCCACAGGAAGGAACCTGGGCTATAGTTCCACAGGAAGGAACCTGGGCTATAGTTCCACAGGAAGGAACCTGGGCTATAGTTCCACAGGAAGGAACCTGGGCTATAGTTCCACAGGAAGGAACCTGGGCTATAGTTCCACAGGAAGGAACCTGGACTATAGTTCCACAGGAAGGAACCTGGACTATAGTTCCACAGGAAGGAACCTGGGCTATAGTTCCACAGGAAGGATTATTCTGATATTTTTTTCACTAATTGTTCTATTGACCAATCTAATCATCTCTTGAAAATTAAAATTAAATGAAAATGTAAAAAAAGATCTGCTGTGAAAAGATCTGATGATATTGGTCAAAAGTCGAATTAGTGTGAAAAATATCAGAATTGACCTGTTTGTGTAAATGCAGCCATTGTGTCAAAAGAGTTAGGGCTCAATTAAATCTGTTGTATTGATTGAGCAGAACAACACTTATTGAGCCGACCTTTGCATTGTTCACTTTGAACGCAGTAACATTGCCCATAAAAGGTCCAACGTAACCGTTTTTTTTATCTCAATATCAAATCATATCTGGGTAACAATTAACTTCCCTTACTGTGATCGTTTTTCTGTCTCGCGCTGCTGATGTGAACTGCTAAAACCAAAAATCAACATATTCTGTTGGCTTTCGGTTATAGCTTTCACTGAACAGCAGCAGGAGTTGGTTGGGCTTGATGTGCCAGGGGCAACTTGTACACGACCCGAAGCCTGTCTGGTCTCACGTGGTTTGAGACAGTAATCCATCATCAGAAAGACAAAAGGCTAGGGGAGAGGACTAACAAATCATCTCCAAAATCTCTCGAAACCAGAAATGGTAGACAGTTAGTCATGGTGCTATCATCCCCCATCCTGGAAAGCTCTTGTGCTACAGAAACAGCAACAAATTACACTTCTACAACTGGATGCCAAAATATCTCCCAGAATCCCCCATGTGTATGATCGCCATCAGTGAAAGCCTAAGGGAAACTGGTTATGTGAAGATGGGAGCACTGAACACCAAAAAACCAAATGCAAGTTGGCTTATGGAATGTTCCAACATTCTAACTCTCAACATTCTAGAAAGCTGGTACGGTTTACAAATTAAATGAGGAAATACAAGCTACAAATAGATACCTTTCACAAAACTTGTCTCCAGAAAATCATGCACATCTTCTGGACGAACACAATATCAAAACACCAACCTCCTCAAACTAATAAAGAAGCCATGGATGCCATACTGGAGAGACGTCGCTGGAGCTGGCTCGGACTGAGAAAGAGTTCAGGATCCATCCCAAGTCCATTGGACTCCAGAGGGAATTACGTAAGAGGGGGGAGGCCCAAAGACAACATGACGGAGAACAACAGAGACAGAGCTACAACAACATCAGCAGAGGAGGGGCACGGTGGAGAAGATGACCAGAGACAGACAGAAATAGAGAACCTTTGTTGCTGCCCAATGCGCCAGCCGGCGCGATGCAGTTGAGTGAGTGAGAGTGTGATTGTTTTCAATTAAAAATATTGAAAATGAACAAAAATTTGCAAAGAGAAATTTCTCAAACAGAAATTTAGCTTAGAACTGTCTGGGAGTGGTCTGAGTGAGGGGCCTAATTGAACTAGCCAAATGGGAGGGATATGTAACCTGAAAACTGGCTGTTATTGGCAGAGAGGTTTAAAACTCCCTGTATTATTGGTCGATTAACTAATTTACTTGCTGGTGATTTCGCCAAGCAGGCTAATACTTCATCCCGCCAAAACAGGCAGAAATTTCAGGTTGATGTTTTCAAAGAACTCTTATACAGCTTTAATACAATTTCCCCATATTATTCCAACCTCGATTTTGACTGCACTGGGCCTTTACATTATAAGGCTGATCTTCCGCAATACTTCTGCGATACGGATTGAAAACACCCCTTCATTACATATCTTCACTGAAACGTGTCCTGGCTTGTAAGGGTTATTTTGAGTGAAAGAGCAGAGATACTAAAATTGAGAAATAATTGTGACGCTCTGATTTGAAGGACAGTGAGAGCAGACTGTGGAAAATGAAGTGGCAGTGGAGTATCTTGTAGACTAGAGGGTCTTTGGTTTTGAAGAGCAAGAAGGAAGGGAGCGTTCATTCATGACGGAATGAAGTGTTTTTTGCTGCCTCAGCTCACCATGTTGTACTTCTGTCTCTGTCTGTCTTTCCCCAACTGTCTCTCCCCTACTGTCTCTCCCCTACTGTCTCTCCCCTACTGTCTCTCCCCTACTGTCTCTCCCCTACTGTCTCTCCCCAACTGTCTCTCCCCAACTGTCTCTCCCCTACTGTCTCTCCCCTACTGTCTCTCCCCAACTGTCTCTCCCCAACTGTCTCTCCCCTACTGTCTCTCCCCTACTGTCTGTCCCCTACTGTCTCTCCCCTACTGTCTCTCCCCTACTGTCTTTCCCCAACTGTCTCTCCCCTACTGTCTCTCCCCTTTCTCGCTGTCTCACACCATTTCCGAATACATCTCTCTCTCTCTCTCTCTCGCTCTCTCTCGCTTTCTCTCTCGCTCTCTCTCTCTGTGTTGAATGTGCTTCTGGGAGGAGCAAGAGACAGACTGGGTCATTGACTGGGGCGGCGATGCTATCTTTGCTTCCAGCCCATTCTGCCAGCACAGGACGGGGCATTGTTCTCTACCCCTCTCCTCTCCTCTCTTCTTCTTTCGCTGCACTCACTCACTCTCTGTCTATAATACCTCCTACTGGGCATATCATCCCTGAGACTCCCTGCATCAATAGTCACACACACCCTACCCCCTGGGTCTCCTCCACCACCCTGGGTATGTAAGAGGGGGAGAGAGGCAGCAGAGAGAGGTGTAGAGAGAGATTGATGATTTGGTTTCTCTTTCATCAATCAGTGAATCTTTATCAAGGGGACCCACCACCACTCTGCCTGTCTGTCTGTCCTGTCTGTCTGTCTGTCTGTCTGTCTGTCGGTCTGTCTCGACTGTCTGTCTGGTCTGTCTGGTCTGTCTGCCTGTCCCGTCTGTCTGTCTTGTCTGTCTGTCTGCCTGCCTGTCCCGTCTGTCTGTCTCGCCTGTCTGTCTGTCTGCCTGCCTGCCTGCCTGCCTGCCTGCCTGTCTGTCTGTCTGCCTGCCTGCCTGCCTGCCTGCCTGCCTGCCTGCCTGCCTGCCTGCCTGCCTGCCTGCCTGCCTGCCTGCCTGCCTGTCTGTCTGTCTGTCTGTCTGCCTGCCTGCTGTATTCATCACCATCCCTCATTCATCTCTCCTCTCCTGCCATACAAGCACATCACACTGCCAGCTGTATACATTACCATAATATATAACAGGCTTTAGTTCATTAGCTGCTGTGGTTGGGAGTTATGATCGCGGTAATGTGTCTCTCTCTTCCTACTCTCTGATGCATATTTATGTAGCCAATATGAGTGGATACAAATGGACCATATTGCAAATCCCTGGGAGGAGATTTAAATCCATATTCAGAGCCAGATATATTGGGTAAGTGTCTGTGAAAATGTCACTATGAAAGATTCTGTTACTTACTAGGCTCGGTAAAGGAGTTAAGCTAGGCAGCAGAGTTAAGAATAGATAGGTAGCGGAGTTAAGATATGATAGGAAGTGGAGTTAAGATATGATAATTAGCGGAGTTAAGATAGGTAGTGGAGTTAAGATAGGTAGTGGAGTTAAGATATGATAGGAAGTGGAGTTAAGATAGGTAGTGGAGTTAAGATATGATAGGTAGCAGAGTTAAGATAGGTAGTGGAGTTAAGATATGATAGGAAGTGGAGTTAAGATAGGTAGTGGAGTTAAGATATGATAGGTAGCGGAGTTAAGATAGGTAGTGGAGTTAAGATATGATAGGTAGCAGAGTTAAGATAGGTAGTGGAGTTAAGATATGATAGGTAGCGGAGTTAAGATATGATAGGAAGTGGAGTTAAGATATGATAGGTAGCGGAGTTAAGATAGGTAGTGGAGTTAAGATATGATAGGTAGCGGAGTTAAGATAGGTAGTCGACACTTCCGGCGCCGACAGAGATGGCCGCCTGGCTTCGCGTTCCTAGGAAACTATGCAGTTTTTTGTTTTTTTACGTGTTATTTCTTACATTAGTACCCCAGGTCATCTTAGGTTTCATTACATACAGTCGAGAAGAACTACTGAATATAAGATCAGCATCAACTCACCATCAGTACGACCAAGAATATGTTTTTCGCGACGCGGATCCTGTGTTCTGCCTTACAAACAGGACAACGGAGTGGATCCTATGCAGCGACCCAAAAAAACGACTCCGAAAGAGAGGGAAACGAGGCAGTCTTCTGGTCAGACTCCGGAGACGGGCACAGCGCGCACCACTCCCTAGCATTCTTCTTGCCAATGTCCAGTCTCTTGACAACAAGGTTGATGAAATCCGAGCAAGGGTAGCATTCCAGAGGGACATCAGAGACTGTAACGTTCTTTGCTTCACGGAAACGTGGCTTACTGGAGAGACGCAATCCGAAGCGGTGCAGCCAACAGGTTTCTCCACGCATCGCGCAGACAGGAAAAAACATCTTTCTGGTAAAAAGAGGGGCGGGGCGTATGCCTTATGACTAACGTGACATGGTGCGATGAAAGAAACATACAGGAACTCAAATCCTTCTGTTCACCTGATTTAGAATTCCTCACAATCAAATGTAGACCGCATTATCTACCAAGAGAATTCTCTTCGATTATAATCACAGCCGTATATATCCCCCCCCAAGCAGACACATCGATGGCTCTGAACGAACTTTATTTAACTCTCTGCAAACTGGAAACAATTTATCCGGAGGCTGCATTCATTGTAGCTGGGGATTTTAACAAGGCTAATCTGAAAACAAGACTCCCCAAATTTTATCAGCATATCGATTGCGCAACCAGGGGAGGAAAGACCTTGGACCATTGTTACTCTAACTTCCGCGACGCATATAAGGCCCTGCCCCGCCCCCCTTTCGGAAAAGCTGACCACGACTCCATTTTGTTGATCCCTGCCTACAGACAGAAACTAAAACAAGAGGCTCCCACGCTGAGGTCTGTCCAACGCTGGTCCGACCAAGCTGACTCCACACTCCAAGACTGCTTCCATCACGTGGACTGGGAGATGTTTCGTATTGCGTCAGATAACAACATTGACGAATACGCTGATTCGGTGTGCGAGTTCATTAGAACGTGCGTTGAAGATGTCGTTCCCATAGCAACGATTAAAACATTCCCTAACCAGAAACCGTGGATTGATGGCAGCATTCGTGTGAAACTGAAAGCGCGAACCACTGCTTTTAATCAGGGCAAGGTGTCTGGTAACTGAGCTAAATGACTACCGCCCCGTAGCACTCACATCCGTCATCATGAAGTGCTTTGAGAGACTAGTCAAGGACCATATCACCTCCACCCTACCTGACACCCTAGACCCACTCCAATTTGCTTACCGCCCAAATAGGTCCACAGACGATGCAATCTCAACCACACTGCACACTGCCCTAACCCATCTGGACAAGAGGAATACCTATGTGAGAATGCTGTTCATCGACTACAGCTCGGCATTCAACACCATAGTACCCTCCAAGCTCGTCATCAAGCTCGAGACCCTGGGTCTCGACCCCGCCCTGTGCAACTGGGTACTGGACTTCCTGACGGGCCGCCCCCAGGTGGTGAGGGTAGGCAACAACATCTCCTCCCCGCTGATCCTCAACACTGGGGCCCCACAAGGTTGCGTTCTGAGCCCTCTCCTGTACTCCCTGTTCACCCACGACTGCGTGGCCACGCACGCCTCCAACTCTATCATCAAGTTTGCGGACGACACAACAGTGGTAGGCTTGATTACCAACAACGATGAGACGGCCTACAGGGAGGAGGTGAGGGCCCTCGGAGTGTGGTGTCAGGAAAACAACCTCACACTCAACATCAACAAAACTAAGGAGATGATTGTGGACTTCAGGAAACAGCAGAGGGAACACCCCCCTATCCACATCGATGGAACAGTAGTGGAGAGGGTAGCAAGTTTTAAGTTCCTCGGCATACACATCACAGACAAACTGAATTGGTCCACTCACACAGACAGCATCGTGAAGAAGGCGCAGCAGCGCCTCTTCAACCTCAGGAGGCTGAAGAAATTCGGCTTGTCACCAAAAGCACTCACAAACTTCTACAGATGCACAATCGAGAGCATCCTGGCGGGCTGTATCACCGCCTGGTATGGCAACTGCACCGCCCTCAACCGTAAGGCTCTCCAGAGGGTAGTGAGGTCTGCACAACGCATCACCGGGGGCAAACTACCTGCCCTCCAGGACACCTACACCACCCGATGTCACAGGAAGGCCATAAAGATCATCAAGGACATCAACCACCCGAGCCACTGCCTGTTCACCCCGCTATCATCCAGAAGGCGAGGTCAGTACAGGTGCATCAAAGCTGGGACCGAGAGACTGAAAAACAGCTTCTATCTCAAGGCCATCAGACTGTTAAACAGCCACCACTAACACTGAGTGGCTGCTGCCAACACACTGACACTGACTCAACTCCAGCCACTTTAATAATGGGAATTGATGGGAAATGATGTAAATATATCACTAGCCACTTTAAACAATGCTACCTTATATAAATGTTACTTACCCTACATTATTCATCTCATATGCATACGTATATACTGTACTCTATAGCATCGACGGTATCCTTATGTAATACATGTATCACTAGCCACTTTATACTATACTATGCCACTTTGTTTACATACTCATCTCATTTGTACATACTGTACCCGATACCATCTACTGTATCTTGCCTATGCTGCTCTGTACCATCACTCATTCATATATCCTTATGTACATATTCTTTATCCCCTTACACTGTGTACAAGACAGTAGTTTTGGAATTGTTAGTTAGATTACTTGTTATTACTGCATTGTCGGAACTAGAAGCACAAGCATTTCGCTACACTCGCATTAACATCTGCTAACCATGTGTATGTGACAAATAAAATTTGATTTGATTTGATTTGATTTGATTTAGTGGAGTTAAGATATTAGAGGTAGCGGAGTTAAGATAAGAAAGGTAGCGGAGTTAAGATAGGTAGCGGAGTTAAGATAAGATAGGTAGCGGAGTTAAGATAGGTAGTGGAGTTAAGATAGGTAGTGGAGTTAAGATAAGATAGGTAGCGGAGTTAAGATAAGATAGGTAGTTGAGTTAAGATCGGTAGTGGAGTTAAGATAGGTAGTGGAGTTAAGATAGGTAGCGGAGTTAAGATAAGATAGGTAGCGGAGTTAAGATAAGATAGGTAGCGGAGTTAAGATAAGATAGGTAGCGGAGTTAAGATAAGATAGGTAGTTGAGTTAAG